>NC_061530.1:20825000-20865000 GCF_022379125.1 Scophthalmus maximus | reverse complement strand
ATAACAACGTTGAACCTTGACCCGTTATTACAAACTTCTTCCCTCTGTTATCATCAACGTTTGTCACATAATTACCATATTAAAGTTCTCATCATTGTCACGTAATCATTCTCTCTGTTGTTGCTCCAACATCGTCCTGAAACCACCTCGTCATTACGAGCTCTGACACTAAAGAGCATTGGCGTTCTGTTCAACCTTTGGACGAATCCAACGCCGCCGAAGACGAGTCGAGGATAAAAGACGTTAACGCGAGCGTTTCAAAGTGATGACGGCGGATCAGAGCGAGCGGCAGGATCTCATGTGAAGTTCTCCAGCCCACAGCGGACGACGAGGTCCGACACTGGAGGACAAGTCACGAGGAGCGGGATGTGGACGAGGCCGCGTGAGGCGTGGACTCCCTGATTCAATCAGACGTTAGCGTCCGGAGCTGCTCGCTCCCGATAAAACTCAAGGATACGCCCCCTCCATCACTAACATTTACATATCTCGCATCGTTCCTCGACGAGACGATCTGGAGTTTGACCTGATCTCAGTGCGTCTTCCATCGCGACACCGTCTGACGTCTCGCTCTCTGTTCCGAGGCGAGGGCAGGTCATTGGAGGTCACGTTTCTGGCTCAACACGCTAAGAAACCATGTTTAGATCCACTATAGATCCAGATTTTTATTTGGATCCAAACCAAATCTCACTCTCTCATAGAACTTACTATATAAAGAAAGAGATCAAACATTCCTGGCTCCGCCCCTTTGTCCATTCCATGGATTCTTTCTTGATCCATGTTCCATCAGGCAGACAGACAGGCAGGCAGGCAGACAGGCAGACAGACAGTTCCATGTTCCATCCTTCCACCAAGTTTACTGGAAATCTGTCTGTTTCTGTCCTGACTCTCAGAATGTTGTGTGGTTATAAAGTTGGTCCTTTGTCCTAAATGTACTGAGACAGACAGAGCGTTACCATGGAGACAAGACCCTCTGTCTGTTTGATGACGACACGTGATTCTCAGAGTTAAATACGTCACTCTGACTGGGATAGGCAGGTTTATTGGGGACACCATGCACTGACCACTTGTTGATCTGTGTAACGAACCAAGATGTCCACGGTCTCAGTCTTCCTGATTCAACAGAATCAATTTTTCTAATTACAGAAAATAATTCTTTGTGGGAAAACAAACAAACAGACAAACATCACTTCCTTTACGGAGGCAATTAAGGCCCAGGTTCCTTAAAGCTGTACACACCCTAAAACTTGACTGAAACCTAAAATACAAGTTTATTTTAATGTGTTTTGATTCACATATTAGATGAAATCGTTTTTAATGCTGACAAACAATAACTAGCAAACAAACAAACGGTGGTAGATATCACAGCAGAGGTTCATGTCAGACACATTTACGAGATGAAACTTCCTCAAACAACCGAAGTGCTGATTTTCAACCGTGGTCACAAATCACACGAGGCTGCGCTTTGTTTCTCTCGGCCTCTGAAACAAGATCCGCAGCCTCACAAATTAAATAGAGATAAACAGCCGCCGTGCAAACGTCTCACTATGTCAGAATCACAGCGTTCAGCAGAAAACAGGCCAACGCATTTTTGTTCTGCTGATTCATTTTTCATGGTGTATTTTGTTCCCGTGGCAACAGCTACACCAGCGGGTGCTAAACGTTTCCTGGGATTGGACGATGTAATCCATCTAAGGAAAGAGGGATTTGGGAGAACGTCCAGGTGGCGTCCGGATCACACTCGGCTCCGCTGTAGCAGATCCGGGGTTTTGGCAGCGACGGACGTGAACTGGACTCGGTGAGAGTTTGTGATGCTGAAGAACAAGAAACAGGACGAAGTGAAGAAGAGAATGAAAAACATTTAGTTTGTTCTCAGGACGTTTAAAACCATTGCGTGATTCAGCCAATCCCAGCGGACACAGGGCAGGAGGCGGGGCTTATTCTCGACAGCTCGTCCATTTAGAAAACAACGAAAAGTCTTCCTGTTTGAAAAGATGAATGATGATTAATAGATGAATACATTATGGCAGAATCATTTCCTGTCGAACAACTAATCTGATGTTAGTGGGAACATTTTTAATCAGTGGAACTTTTTAAATGAAACAAGACACTTTCAATTTCGTATCTCATCTTAGTCTCAGCTCGACTTTGTTTCGGTCGTACACAAATCTGAGATTATTACTACAGACGACTTCCTGAACCAGCGACAGAAGAACATGATCAGCAGAGCGTCGGAGGAGGTCGATGAAGACGAGCAGGTTGTGAACAACAACAGACCTTCTCTTCTCAATCTGATGAATCAAATGTCCAGCCAGGATATTCTGCAGCACGGCAGGTTTTCCATTATAACCCATATCTCGTATGTTTGTTATAAATCTGTGTGAATGAGCTGAACGTCTGATCCAGCAGTTAATGCTCCTCTTCATCAGGCTCTTCTCATCTTCAAAATCTCGTCAGATAAATACATGTCGTCATCGTCGGCATAGAAGATGAAACGTGGCCACAAAAATTCCCTGACCAAATGATTCTTGCTCCCCAGAGGACGGAAACAGGAAGTTGTGTTTTGTTTGTGTGGCGTCACAGCTCTGCTCCTGTACGTGAGCACGACCTCGACGGCGTGTGATTCACCGACACTGACCCGTCTCCCGCCGTGTGACTGTATAACGACACAACCGGACTCTCGCGCTCATATCGGCATTTTATGAGTGATGAGCTGTTTCATCTGGGAGGCACAAGCCGGCGGCAGGAAGTAGGAGGAGCAACGAGTTGCTGGTTCGTTGCTGTGACACGTTGCTGGAAGCAGATGATCCGAGTTGAACCGTGTTGAGAGGAGGAGACGAGGCCTGGACACGTTGTTTCTCTCCCCTCGACTTTGATTTGTCTTTGGGACGATCTGGTCTGCGTCCGTCCGTCTGTCGGCCTGTCGCTGAGCGAGCCAGCGAGCCAGCGAGGCAGCGGCTCGTCCAATCACATCTCTCAGCTCCGGTGTCACTTCACGTAGCAGCCACTCAGTCATCAGTCCGAGCGCCCGGCGAACCACCGCGCCAACCAGGGCGTCGTGCCAGTTCACCACTCAGGCCTCCGCCGCTCTTGGCTCGTTTGTCTCTCTTCTCTCGCAGCCATGCAACCGTTTAGTCGAGTCAGCCGTCCGCCCGGCGATCCGTCCAGGCCGTCGGCGTGGCGACAGCCAAGCGTATAGCACAGAGGATGAGTTTAACGCCAGAGGACAGCTGACATCCTGCACCTCCCGGCGTGGGTCGGTTGGAATCCTCCTCGCGCAGCGTCAGGTGGAACCTTCCTGCTAATTGACAGAGCAGAGGGATGACTTGTGCCAGAGGAGGAGGAAGAGGAGGAGGAAGAGGAAGAGGAAGAGGAAGAGGAGGAGGAACGTGAACCTGAGCGACGTGGACCCGAGCGACGTGGACCTGGACCTGAGCGACGTGGACCTGGACCTGAGCGACGTGGACCTGGACCTGAGCGACGTGGACCTGGACCTGAGCGACGTGGACCTGGACCTGAGCGACGTGGACCTGGACCTGAGCGACTTGGACCCGAGCGTCCTGGACCCGAGCGACGTGGACCTGGACCTGAGCGACGTGGACCTGGACCTGAGCGACGTGGACCCGAGCGTCTTGGACCCGAGCGACTTGGACCCGAGCGTCCTGGACCCGAGCGACGTGGACCTGGACCCGAACGACCTGGACCTGAGCGACGTGGACCCGAGCGACGCAGTTTCTGTGACGACCTCTGAACAGAGAATTTTCTGAATCTTCTCCAGATGTTCAGTAAAATCTTGTGAATCTTTCTTTCCACAGGATGAAGAGGAACACGGAGGTTCTACATCCTGCAGCTGCGCGCGACTCGTGGATTACTCTTGTATTTCTGTCTGTGGACGCTTCGCTCGTACTCATCTGTTGTTTTTATACTTTACAGGACTCAGCTTGACTCGACTCATTCAAATGAATCCATGATGTTCGATACGATTCATGTGATGAGTTAATAAATGAATAAATGGTCTAACCAGTCTCTCCGGAGTCGAACTCTGATCTAACTTCAACTTTATGACTTGTTGAATATACACTCTGACATTCTTTGGCTTTTTAATAACTTTGACATGAGTCAAAAACTGCATTATTGAAATGACCATCACTTAATTACTGACATCCAGAATTACAGAACAATTTAACATATGTTTTATTAACAAAATCATGAAAAACACAACTCCCTCTCACCATTCACAAAACATGTTGAAACAAATGTGTAAAATCATATTTCTTTATTAAAGATTAAGAAACTCCAAGCAGCATATTCATAAATAAAATAAGGGTCTCACTTGGATGTACCGTGACAGACTATATGCTATGACAGTTCATGTTTTCATCTTCTGACGGGAGTTTCAATGTAAAGGGGGACGGAACACATGGCGACGCCCCACCCTTCCACACACACGGACCAATCAGAAGCTCCGGTTCGCCCCTCGCAGTCTGTCCGTCGTGTTGTGGAGCCACAGTGTGAAAACTACTGACACAGTGAGGAAACAGTCTGTTCTGTCGGTTCTGATCCGATGTCACGCGATCACATCAGACAGATATTAAATTATGAGCCATCTTTAACATCTGGATCCACAGTTTCACATCAAAACCTTTTGTTTCATCGTTCACATTAATTTCATCCACAAAAGAACAACGTTGGTCGCACAAAGAAAAGGAAAAACTGACATTTTTTTTATTTTAGGGAACGTTGTGAATTTTAAGTCTTAAATCTGTGAATTGCTCCGTGAGACTTGAGAGGCGGAGTTTGTGTCGCGACATCTATTAACTGAACGTGACCAAACCCAGAACGTCTCGTCCGTTACCCTGTGAGTCATTGGTTCCCTTCGCAAAACCCTGGACGGAAAACTGGAAATGATTTGAACAACTCGTACCTTCAAAGATATTTTCACAATCTCGTACATGTCGACCTGCTCGGGCGTGAAACGGGTCAAATACAATCTCACACATTTTGTCTGTAAAGATTCAGAGCAATTTCAAATGGTGCGTTCAGCATCTGGTGAACGGAGGAACAACAATGGAACAGGAACAATAAAGAACGTCAGGAGAAAACCACAAGATAGTTTGATCTCACGTACCAGCGACACCACGATGTGATCGGCACAGCAGCCGTCACGTTCTGGGAATCTGCTCCTGAACATCTGGACCAAATCCTCAGACTCCACCATCGTGGATCTGGTTCACTTCCTGTTTGACCGTTTGGAGAATTTCCACCAAATTTACCAAAACCCCAAAAAGTCTGTTCTCAGATTGAGCAGGAAGAAGCAGGTTGAAGTGGGCGTGTCATATTCTACAGCTCGGAAAGAGAAGAAGAAGAAGAAGAAGGAGAAGAAGAAGAAGAAGAAGAGGAAGAAGAGGAAGAAGGAGAAGAAGGCAACAATGAAGACGGTGTCGAGCAGTGATGTGCTGATGAGAAGACAGAATCTGTAATAACTGCAGTAACGGGTTCGACTCCAAGTCGATGGGAGGAACCGAGGTTTGAAGAATCCTGAACGGAATCCGGTTCAACAACGAGAGACTATTTGGAGGGAAAGTGGATGAAAACTTTCACCAGCATGTTGAAGCATCGTTTGACGTGAATGTCGGTCAGATCACAACTAGTTTAATGTGTGAATCGTGGTGTTGTCAGGAACCTTCCGTCTGACCATCAATATGTGATCAGGTGAACATCCGCTTCCCGTGAGATCCACGAGTTTCCAGACGGACGACGGAGGTGAACACTCGTCAGGCCCATAAATGCACAGTAATTGCACTTATGAAAGTAAACGGAGGGTTTAACGTGCGTGGATTCATATTTCACCCGTTGAGAAGAAGTTTTTTTTCCCATGAAGGTTCGTGTTCGTACAAGTGATTGACAGAGAAACAAGGTGAGTTGGATTCCCTCTCTGGTCCGGTGGAGGTTTGTCACGACGCTCCACGTCGGGAACGTCCAGTGGGAATATGAGGCTTAAAATCACACAAAAAAACTAACCTGTATACAAGTGTTTGATATTTAATTCTCCAGTATAAAAATGAAAGACATTATATATGTAGCTGATGTTTCTTTTTTCTTCTTTCCTTCAGGTTCAATAGAACAAAGTCGGAGCCGAGAGGCCGTCAGGCTGCGTTCACGCCACCAGGTGGCGCTTTTCCAACCGGTGGGCGGACGAACAAAAGGGGAAGTGAGGACTTTGATTTGGTCCGAACCAGACCTGCGGGTGTGAAGGTTCCTCGGACCAAAGCGAACTGAACCGCGGTTCTGTTCGTTCAGGAGCGTGAAAACTTCTTGTTGGACGGTTCGGACTCTGGGACCAATGACAGGAAGTCGAGGCAGCGAGCTGCAGTAGAAGAAGAAACAGCAGTAGCCGGGGACAACATGGACGACTGTTCAGCGCCATTCGTCTCGTACGTCCTCTACGCCTCAGTAACGGTTTAAACGTGAAGCTTCGTGTTGTTGATGTAGGTTATATCTGGAGGGGCAGATACAACCTACGGCCCCGTCAGGTGTTTACATGGCTTCACAGAAACCGGGGTGTTGACTTAACCCCATATAATCTGTCCACGTAGGTGATGACAACAGGACGGAGCTTTGCCACGTAAAAATGGCAACAGGAAACCAGAACTAACCGGATCAAAATGAAAACAACGTAACAAAAACACGAGCGTCGGTTCAGAACCTCCAGAAGTCCGGCTTCAAGAGAAACACGGACAAAAGGCAGAACATCGACGTCGTAACCAGACTCGTTGGTTTGGTCGTCGGGTTTTAATACAGAAAGTTTCTGAATGAGAAGAAGAATGAAAGTGGTGATTGATCAGCAGCAGCTGTGAACTCAGGCCAACATCCTCTCGTCTTCTCTTAAATAAAAAGTTACTATAAAAACAAACCACTCGTCTGTAAAATAGGAACCAGATATAAACCCCCTCAAACTCATATTATATATTCAACACAATATATATATATATATATATATATATATATATATATATATATATATATATATATATATATATATATATATATATAGAGGATTGGTACAGAGGTGCAAAACAGCAGGTGTCCCACACTAACATGTCCCCTGCAGCGGTGCATCATGGGTAAGTCGTTTGCATCGATGAGTTGTGGAGAGACATCGTTTTCATTTTGGCACTTTAGAAAAAAACAAACAATCAGGATGGATTTAATCGCCTCGTTGTTTCATATAGAACAAAATGTACAAAGTCATTCGAACAGTCAGAACGTGGTCGTCAAGGTTTATATACGTTGGTTTGATTTTTATCTCGTTTTCTCTGTTTTTTTTATAACTCAACTTCAAAAATTGAGAATATTCAAAATACACTTTGACCTCACTTCGTTCTCTTGGTATTTACACAAATGTACAGGAGACTCCGCCCCCCCCCCCCCCTCTTTGTTTCTATAACGTCGACTTGTCTGAACAGTGAGATACAAAATCTTGTTACTTTGTACGTGATGTGTTTTTTCTTTTATAATCATTTTCCATCAGAACATCCAGAGTCCAGAGAGCGACCCCCCCCCCCCCCCCCCCCACCAGCACTATATGGATGTGCTGTGTGTGGCCTCAATGGCTTCGGGTATGGGTCCTGCGGAGACTCCCTGGTAGGACATTGGCATGGGCGTCTTGCCAGGGCTCTGTCGGAACAGCCCCCCGTTGGGGGCCCTGTGTTTGCACTGCATGGTGCCGCTGAGGCTGCTGCTGCTGAGCGGGTGGTGCGGGGGCAACGTGGTGCTGCCAGGGCCCTGGGACAGGGGTAGCGTCCTGCCGAGGGTCCCCCCACGGTGAGGGTGGGGATGATGAGGAGGAGGCGGCGCCCCCCCCCCCTCCCCGGGGAGGAACGTGGTCACAGCGAGGCCCGAGGGCGGGTAGTCCCGCACGGACTCCGGCCCCCCCGGCGCCAGCTGGCTGGGCTGCATGCTGCCGATGTCCAGCGCAGAGATCTCGATAGAGGGGCCGGGGATCTGCTTGTGGGCCAAGTCCTCGTCCAAAAGACTGTTCATACGACGATGCACCTGTTCCAGGTTCACCTCCTTGTCCTACAAGAGGAGGAGTGGGGGGGGGTGGACAGAGGAGAGAGGGGGGGAGAGGAGGGGGAGGGACACAGAGGCTGAGATTGGCGACGGGCCGGTTTCTCAGACGGGTTCAGGCCGGCAGGCCCGTGTGAACGGACGGACACGCCCTCTTTTCTGCCTGTCGTCTGATTGGAGGAGCCCAGTGCGAACTGAGGCCACAGAAAACCAATTGGCTACGTCACCTTGAAATCAAACTTGGCCACAGTGAGAATTAAAGGTTCGATGTCCGGTGAGAAAAGATCCTGGAGCCGGACTGACGGAGAGCGGTTTGTTGTAAAGCACTTTTTTATTTCGTATGTTTTTTGGGATCTCTGATGTTTTCTGCCTTCACATTTAAATGTTAAAGCCTCAGTGTGTAATCTTTGTAATTTTCTGGCGGCATCTAGTGGAAAAGTCGCAAACCGCAACAGACTGAGCGACTGACAGGGGACACTTGATGGTGGCGCACCGCTGATTCCAGTTCCTGTTTCCGTCAGCGTCAGAAAATTCAAATGAACGCGACGTGTTCTGGACGTAGAAACATGAGACTCACACGGAGGTCGCTCCACCTCATGTGACTATATTGAACTCATTCAGAGTTGACGGAGAAACATCGGTAAGTTCTTCTAAATATTACACACTGTAGCTTTAAGTAAAAAGAATAAGAATCTCTGGATCCACTGATTGTTTCTCTTTCCTCTCTCGGGATTTGTGTCCTCGCTGCCCTCGGAACCGGAGAGTCGGTTCCCTATCGGCTGCAGTCGCCCATGAAAACTCGCGAGGTGCCGACAGACACTCGAGTGTTTCAGAACAGATCCGGGACGGGGGCGAGGGACGAGGGGCCGGAAATCAAATATCAAGCGTGTCGTGAATCCAGATTCTCTGCCGACGTGTTTTCATTCGACACTTTACAACAAACACACGAGCTTCAGTTGTCGTTTGCGAACGCGGCTCCAGCATCAAGTTCACGTCACAGTGATATTAGTCACAGTAACAGATTCAGAACGATGCACATTTAGACACATTTATATATTAATACCACACACATATATATATAGATATATATTCACTTATGTTGCAGTGTTATATAGTCATGTAACCCCCCCACACCATTACTTCTACAGCGTTTTGTTTTTCCATAACGATCTCCATTGTCATCGTCGCTGGTGGAATCGATGGACAGGAATCAACACCTTCGCATATTTACATTTTTTGATATCAGCCTCACTGTTTGTTTTTCCTTCTCTGAACTCTGTGTCAGCGGACGTTTGTATTAGTTCACATCTAATTAAATAATGAATTTTGTTTAACTGTGAAAATATAAGGTTTTTTATTGTGAAGGAGCCACAGGAAGTGAATGTGATTTGTCAGAGTTAAGACCCGACAAATATTGCTGCTGAAAAATGTATTTAAAAAAGATTTTTAATTTTTGTTCTGTTTTTAAAAAGATCAGTAAAAAAATGATGATGATGATGATGATGAATAATCTAGATTTATTTACATAAGTTTTTCTTTTGTCATATTTTTGGCTTAGAAGCTGCTAAACAGGTGTTTGCTGCCCCCTGGTGATCGATGTACAGTATGCGTGAACTCTGCAGTATTAATACTGCACCTACTGTTATTACCAGTAATCACAGGTGTCGCCAAATCAACCAGGACTGAAATCTTCAGGATCATGTTCTTGAAGACAAGTTTTCCATTTTCTTTATATCATAATTTTTTTATTTTATGTATTAATCTTTTTAATTTAATATGTTTGTTCTTGTGACGTGTTCACACAGTTAGAGAGGAACAGTTGATGAACAGGTGGAGTAAAGACTGGGAGCATTTCTAATGACGACTAAAGGTGCGACGGCCGAACGCCGACTTCAACTGTTAATATCGTGTCATCTGCAAAGAGTAAAAAACTCAAATTCGATCAAATGCAATGAACATCAAACTGTTGTGCTTTTTTTTTGTTCAGAGCTGGAATACGTTTGGTTCTGGAAATAATTTCCTGTTCCAGTTTTCTGATAAGGAAATTGGGGATAAGCGTTTTTATTGGCCGAGGCTGATTCCGAGCGAGAAAATTTAACATGTAAACTTTGTAACTGAGAAAAACTATGAGATGTTTTATAGTTGTAATCGGGAAAAAATGAATCGATGACAGGGGTGGTGTGACTATCAAAGTACATTATATACAATAAATGTATGATATTTATCTGTAGAGATTTATTTAACACAGAAAAAAAAACCAGCATGAAGTTTCTGCTCTATTCAACTATTTAGAAATCAACCTTGTACAAAACAGAAGGACCCTGGTGGCGAAAGGCACAGTTATGACGACGTCTCTTTAATACGATCTTGTTTTGTATTATTTTTGATAATTAGATATAGGAGGTCTATCTGACCTGTATCAATAGCTTCTGCTTCCTCCCAGCCTCTCTCTCTGTCTGTCCAAATGTCCCTCCTCCCCTCCGATGAAGTTATGTCATTATAGGTCAATGGACCAGAAACCCTTGCCAGTCTGTAATCCTTAGTGACCTGCACGACGAGATCATAGACAGTCAAGTGTAAACGTAGAAATCAGAAGGACAGAAGCAGACAGAGAACACGGCGGCGTCCACATTGACATATAATCTGCAATAAGACGTAGTGACACAGTGACAGCAGCAGGAGTTATGGACACTGTGAAACACGTCACTGTCACACTGTAGTTTATGGATCCACGTCCGTCTGTTCCCCCCCGTCATATGTCATGAGCTGAACCCTGCGTCTGTCGGGGGTTTGATGCTGTCGTGTATAAAGTCAGTTCATGTTTATGTGTTTTCATGACTGTGTCCCAGCTCCAGACTCGGAGTTCTGCACTGTGGATTCTTTGTATAAACAGAATATTAAATGATATTAAATGATGAAAATGCATAATGTTAATAATTGATCGAATTGTCTCGACTGAGTTTTATTAAAGTTTGACTATGAAACCTGTGAATCGACTGTATATAAAGATGATCACTGACTGTATATTAAGACGATCAGAGACTGTATATAAAGATGATCAATGACTGTATATAAAGACGATCAGCGACTGTATATAAAGACGATCACTGACTGTATATAAAGACGATCACTGACTGTATATAAAGACGATCAGCGACTGTATATAAAGACGATCACTGACTGTATATAAAGACGATCACTGACTGTATATAAAGACGATCAGCGACTGTATATAAAGACGATCAGCGACTGTATATAAAGACGATCAATGACTGTATACGAAGACGATCAATGACTGTATATAAAGATGATCAATGACTGTATATAAAGACGATCACTGACTGTATATAAAGACGATCACTGACTGTATATAAAGACGATCACTGACAGTATATAAAGACGATCACTGACTGTATATAAAGACGATCAGAGACTGTATATAAAGACGATCACTGACTGTATACAAAGACGATCAGCGAGTGCATATAAAGACGATCACTGACTGTATATGAAGATGATCACTGACTGTATATTAAGACGATCAGAGACTGTATATAAAGACGATCATTGACTGTATATGAAGACGATCACTGACTGTATATAAAGACGATCATTGACTGTATATAAGACGATCACTGACTGTATATACAGACGATCACTGACTGTATATGAAGATGATCACTGACTGTATATAAAGACGATCAGAGACTGTATATAAAGATTGATGACACGTCTCCACTTCCTACAGTTGTAAAAAAATTCTAAAAAATTAGGATTTAAAGAGTCCACATGGTCATTATCTTTGATATACGTTTAACGAAAATGTGACAAATTCTACAGCAAATCTGTTCAACTTGAAAAAATTCACACTTCTTTTTAAAAACATGCAAAAATATGGTGACTGTTGATAATTGACGTCTGTTGAAAATGATGTCTGTCACAGTCTGACAGATAAATAATGGGAAGAAACACTGGTGTTATTATATAAAACATAAATGAAATTTATTATTATCATTATTATTATTATATAGATAATATCTCCACATGCATTTCTGTCTGCGGCCTCCAGGGGGTTCAGTGAGCCACTGTAAACCAACTCTTACTGGCTTTCTCTCACGCGAATGGCAGATATATAATGACACGTTTGTAAAAAATCACTCGTCTAATTAATTTGTAAGACCATTTGTAGAATAACAGAATATAAAATTTTCATGAACTCAACTAAAACCCCGTTCTGATTAAACTGTGGTCTGTTGCTGGGACACGACACGACATCAGTTAATAATGTTTTCTACTTATCATCAGTGTCGTCAGATGCTCATTAATATTGATCAGATGCATGAATGATTAATTATGTGTTTCCTCTTTTAAATCCACAGGAAGCCGGAACTTTAATAAGAGACTGAACCTGAGATGAAGTCACTTTATACTTTCAACTTCTCCGTCTGACAAATGATTTTTCATGTCTCGTGTTGTCTCGTATGAGATTTCACACTGAAACAGAAGATGTGTAAAAGTGTTAAGAATGTGCGTGCATGTGTGTGTGTGTGTGTGTGTGTGTGTGTGTGTGTGGTCTCATCTCATCTCCACTCCCGAAAAAACCCTCGGGTGCAGGAAAATTACCACAAAGCTTCACTGTAGAAAATTAGTTTACAACAATAATTCAATCGCAGGCACTTGAATGTTTTTGCGGCGCCGCCGAGGGGTTAGACGGTTGACGCCCGCGGTTACGCTTCGGCCTCATCGCCGAGCGACTCGGTGGGCGTGTTAGTAAAAGGTGGTGCTGCTGTAACAGTGTGTGGTGTCAGAGGTTATGTACAAAAAACACATGAGCTCTGTCAGTTGAGGACGAGGTGGGTGGGAGGCGATGGACGGATGAAAGAAAAATAATGGAGGGGATAATAATAATAATAATAATAATAATAATAATAAGAGACCAAATTTGATTTCAATCAGTGGCCTGTCCTGCCCCGCCCCCCTCCTCTACAGCTGGGTGTACTGGAGCTCCACTAAGTCGGGGCTCGCGTCTGCGGCGGGATCCTTAAAGTAGAGTGTGGCAGTGTCCTCCCCCCACTGGCCCGTCCGCCGGGCCCTGTGCTCGGTCACCTCTTTGGGCTGCTCCTGGCGGCAGCGGTTGCTGCTCCACCAGGCCTCCAGGCCGGCCACCAGGCAGGCGAGCAGCAGGCCGGCGGCCAGGATGCAGAAGACGCCGGCGAAGCTGTGCAGCTTGAGGGAGCGGCCGTCGGCGCCGGCGCCGGCGTGGCTGTTGAGGTCGCAGCGGCCGGTGCGAGGCCACCACTTCTGCTTCATGATGTCCAGGTCGCCCTTCTCCTGCAGCTCAAGGATCCTGCAGCAGGAGGAAGAGGAGGAAGAGGAGGAAGAGGAGGAGGTGAAGAGGTCGGTCACAGAGAAACTTTGCTTGGTCATAATCACTTACACGTGATCTTACATTCAGCGTTTTCCCAATAATTATTATCATAAGGATTCCCAATAGTCGTACAAAGTGGGCGTGGCCACAAAACCAGACAAACAGCAGAAATGTGACTCTCGTTAGCGGCGAAGTGTTTTGTCGCGTTGAGCAGCGGAGACGCTTCATTACATCCTCTGGAGACGTGAGCGAGGATCAGCGACGACCAGCTCCGTCTGTCTGGTACAGAAACACCCACAATGCACCTGGACGAACCCTCCGTACAAGTGGATTCACCCGAGCCTCATCGCAGCGGTAACCCTGGTATTGAAATGGGGCATTGTGGGTAATGTACCTGACGTGATCAATGTGACAGTGGTCACAGCGTCCGGATTATTTCACCGTCAATTAACAATAATCTTTCTTCGATCGCCGTCGAGTTTCTGAAGCGTTTTCATTTCTCTGAGGTTCAAAAGCAGAAGATAATTTCAGGCGTGATTGATTTTGTTCCCAACTCAGAATATGAATCAACACTTTGTTAATAATTGACCGAACGGCAGGAGAGAGAGAGAGAGAGAGAGAGAGAGAGAGAGAGAGAGAGAAATAATTTGTCTTCATGGTTGGAACAGTTTGGCTGATGCCACTCAGCTCAACACGTACAGTAACTGTGACATGAAGCCAAATCCTCCTGATCGCCCCCTGGTGTCTGGCTGCGGTACAGGTCATAAGCTCCGCCCCCTCCATGTAATGTGAGGTCGTTCTTATCACTGATGTTTGTTCACTGTTCATGTTTCTGATCACTTTGTTATTTGATGATATAAAAATGAGGCTGAGACGTCGTGATTGACAGCTGACTCTGACTCAGGATTGGTTGCGAGTGTGTGAGGGCGGGGCCTTGATGCCACGGCACCAAATGACGTCTGTATCTGAGATATTTCAGCTTTAATATTGTACAACGAGAGGGGAAGAAGGAGGAGGGGGCGGGGCCTATGACCTTTAGATATGAATTTATATAAAAGATGAAAAAAAAAGAAAGTGGGGGAGGACACATAATCAAATTCATTGTTTCAGTCCTGACACGTGGACGTCTGCGTTTCCTTCAGCTAATTTTACAAACTGACGAACAACGTTCATCTGTGTGGAGCTCGCTGAAGGTCACACCACCCCCCCCAACACCCCGAGGACAAACTGGTTCTTTAGCACAAACCAGCAGCAGCAAAGTGTGTGACGGTTGTGAACTGCGGGATTATTATTATCACGTGGAAGCTCCACAGAGCTGTTGTGGGACGAGGAATTAAAAATGACTGTTTGGAAATGTGCAGATAATTATGGTTTAGGAGCCGAACAATAGCTCTGCCCTCCGTTTAACACCCGGACACACTGTTCCTGCCCCCCCACGGTCCTGCATGTGCTCAGACTTCATTAATAACCACCAGTTTGTCTCCGTCCACCAACACAAATGATCCCTTCAGTAAACACACGAGTCGCTTCATGAAAAGACGAGTGAGGAGCAGAGGGAGGACGGAGGAACGGTCCCATGTTCCCCACGGAGCAGCCGACGGTCGCTGCAGCGCCGGGACGCCACAAGTCACGTGACGAGGAAACAAACTCAGATCATCTCTTCTGCCACAAACAGCAGGAGGAAGTAAAAACAGTCTCTTAAAGCTCCAGTGTGTAATATTGTCCATAACTCTGTTCATATATGTTAAATACAGTCACATGAGGTGGACCGACCTCCGTGTGAGTCTCCATGTTTCTGCGTCGTGTTGAACTAAACGTCCAGAATACGTCGCGTTCACACATCGCACGATGTCAGACAGCAGCGTTCTGGATCCCAAACAAAATCCGTCACGTTCGATCGGACGAAGATGTAAAAACTGTTGAAGATTCATTTAATCCTGTTGATTCTCTATGAATCCACAAGATCTCTGAGACACATCGACAGACGTTACAGGTTCTGACAAACTGCTGTGGATCTGATCAACAACCAACAAACAAGAGTGGAACGACGCCAAGTACGAACCCGATGAACCAATGAACCAGAACTTCCCCAAATAAAATGCAACAAACACAAGAAGTCTCTCCTGTGAGAACAGGTGAACTTCCTGCTTCCTGCTTCCTGGAGCCGATCGATACGAGACGGTTGAGAAAGTTTCCCAAAGCTTTAAGGCGCTGGTGCGAATCCTCACATCGTTAATTCATGATGCAACAACGCAGAGATTTACTACGGGATATTTAGAATCTGCTCTGGGATCAATTTGTGTTTGTGAAGAGACGAGGAGTCGAGGTTTCACTCGGTGATTTCATCTGCAGCTCAGACGCTGAAGGAGATAAACGAGTGAAATGAGTAAATCCAGCTTCTGCCTCTCGAAACCCAATAAGTAATTAGTGTTTACACATCACAACCATGAATAATCCTGTTCGCTCCACGACGCCGCTCGTCTCATCTCGGCTGAATTGAGTTTCAGGCCTCGACCTGACCCGAGTTAACTCCGCCCCTCGACCCCGGCAGCTGGAACAGGCTCCACCCCCGACCCATGAAGGTTAAACTGTATATGTAATAAATAATAGATGGACTTTAAGTTGAACCAACTTAATTAGTTTGTTTCACCAGTGAAGAACATTTTTTAAGTTGCCAAAGAACTTTAAAAAAAACGCAAATATTCAGTTAAATCAGACAAACTTGTTTTACTTTGATTTCACTTGACATTTTTACGTCGAAACAACTTAACAAAAAGGAGCAAACGAACTGGGGACTAATGAGTCACTCACTTCTGGGAGAACAGGTCGCGGTACGGGCTGCCGTGCTGCATGGCGATGCCGTAGCCTTTGCTGCTCACGCTGCTTCCCGACACGGTGATGGTGCAGTCGTCGTCCGTCAGCGCCGCGTACTCCAGCACCGCCATGTCCCACAGGAAGGCGTAGGGACTCTTCTTGGCCTGCGGGCGGAGACGGAGGGAAGAAAAACAAACGCACACACAAGCAGGTGAAGTCTTCAGACTCGCTGACTGTACAACATGTCTCCAGGTTTGGTTTCTATGGAAACGCCGGACTCGTTTGACGCCATCAGGTTTAGTCAGTCCGACTGCCAATCGGAGCGGCCGACAGGCGGCGACATACAGATGGAGATTCATCCATTAATGAATCAGCACAAAGAGTCTGGACACTCACACGTCAATCTGAAAGAAAAATCTCGTTCCAAAGTCTTAAATGTAAAGATTTTAGGTTTTAGACTAAAATCTTCTTTTATTTTAAAAGAGGAGGAGGAGGAGGTGGAGGAGGAAGAGGATGAGGAAGAGGAGGAAGAAGGAGGAAGAAGAGGAGGAGGAGGAGGAGGGACAAGAGGAGGAAGAGGAGGAAGAGGAGGAAGGAGGAGGAAGGAGGAGGAAGAAGAGGAGGAAGAGGAGGAAGAGGAGGAAGAGGAGGAAGAACAGGATGAGGAAGAGGAAGAAGAGGAGGAAGAGGAGGAGGAAGAAGAAGAGGGTGAGGAAGAGGAGGAAGAAGGAGGAAGAAGAGGAGGAGGAGGAGGAGGAAGAGAAGGAGGAGGAAGGAGGAGGAAGAAGAGGAGGAGGAAGAAGAGGAGGAGGAAGAAGAAGATGAGGAAGAGGAGGAGGAAGAGGAAGAAGAGGAGGAAGGAGGAGGAAGAGGAAGAAAAGGATGAGGAAGAGGAAGAAGAGGAGGAAGGAGGAGGAAGAAGAGGAGGAGGAGGAGGAAGAGGAAGAAAAGGATGAGGAAGAGGAGGAGGAGGAGGTGGAGGAGGAAGAGGATGAGGAAGAGGAGGAAGAAGGAGGAAGAAGAGGAGGAGGAGGAGGAGGAAGAGGAGGAGGAGGAGGGACAAGAGGAGGAAGAGGAGGAAGGAGGAGGAAGAAGAGGAGGAAGAGGAGGAAGAAGAGGAGGAGGAAGAAGAGGAGGAGGAAGAAGAAGATGAGGAAGAGGAGGAGGAAGAGGAAGAAGAGGAGGAAGGAGGAGGAAGAAGAGGAGGAGGAAGAGGAAGAAAAGGATGAGGAAGAGGAAGAAGAGGAGGAAGGAGGAGGAAGAAGAGGAGGAGGAGGAGGAAGAGGAAGAAGAAAAGGATGAGGAAGAGGAAGAAGAGGAGGAAGGAGGAGGAAGAAGAGGAGGAGGAGGAGGAAGAAACATTAATGAGAATCACACCAGGTGGACTTTAAGTGGATGAAGATATTTTCATTGTCAGCAAATCTGCTGCAGGAGCATCTGTGTGTGTGTGTGTGTGTGTGTGTGTGTGTGTGTTGCAGTCTAATCACTGCGTCATGTCTCACTGATTCTCTGTATCATGTAACTGCTTCACACACACACAGACTGTTAACACAACAAGAGAAATACTATAAACACTGTCAGTGTTTGTGACGTTCTCGTCTGGTGACTCGTATTCAACTGTGTGTGTGATGTATGTCTGTGTGTGTGTGTGTGTGTGTGATGTATGTCTGTGTGTGTGTGTGTGTGTGTGTGTGTGTGTGTGTGTGTGTGATGTATGTGTGTGATGTATGTGTGTGTGTGTGTGTGTGTGTGTGTGTTTGTGTGTGTGAGTGTGTGAGTGTGAGTGTGTGTGTGTGTGTGTGTGTGTGTGTGTGTGTGTGTGTGTGTGTGTGTTCGAGGTTACCTCGGGGAGAAGACGTCAAAGAATCTGGGGATGAATGTTTATCATGCAAATGGCTGAATAATGGATTCGCTCAGAGACGATTTGTCTCCGACGCTAATTTGTCATCGGCTTTTTGGGAGATCTATGAGAGTAATAACACGACTTCACACTCTTACACACACACACACACACACACACACACACACTGACGCCGCTGCCGCACTAACGAGCGGATTGTTGAACAATGAAGTTACACGCTCCTCCTGAATAAAGTTTTTTGAAATATATATTATCAAATGAATCAAAGTGGAACAACTGCTGCTTCATGTCCAATGGAGTGACTGTGAACCGAGCACGTTAGCAGTTAGCACCTACCTTGCGTATGCCCTCCGACGGGCTGGACACGCTGTAGTCCATGCCGTCGCTCTTGCTGATCGTCCTCCACAGCTCGGCGTAGGTGCTGTCCTGCTCCAGCGGGTTGGTGCCCTTGTTCCTGAAGTAGTCGTAGACGGCCGAGTCCCTCACCGTCCCGTAGTCCACGTCCATCTGCCGCGCCAAGTCCTGGAAAGACCTGGAGGAAACCACAGAGTGAGGAGCTGCTCCAAGTGTCTGGACACAAACTTTATGCCTCAATTTAACTGTTCATGTTTTTCATTCTTGTCTGAACGCTTCATGTCTCGGAGCCACGTGATTCTACATCCTTTTGTCTTGTAAAGTTATTAAATCCGTCGTGTTGGAGAATGTTGAGTTTGGTCAAAAGCTCGGCCCTTTGTCCTAAATGTACTGAGACAGAGCGTTTCTATGGAGACAGACCTTCTGTCTGTGATATGATGAGTGAAATACATCACTAGGCAGGTTTTTGGGGACACCATGCACTGACCACTTGTTGATCTGTGTGACGAACCAGAAATCTTTATTTATATTGAGCTCCTGTATTAAACACTCCTGCTGAAGACGTCTCCCTGATTCAACTGCATCAATTTTCCCATTACAGAAAATAATCTGAAATCTCAACATGAGTAAAATGTGTGCGTTCATGTTCTCGTCCTCATAATAAGTGTTTTTCTCCCTTTATAAACGGAAAGGACAGTAAACTGTGTTTGTTCAGTTGACACTTGACGCCCGTGGAGACGAGTTAACATCGACGATTCAGCAAAACAAACAACTGGCAGAATTTACATTTTCAAATAAGAAGAGCAAAAGATTAAAGATATGTATTTCACTCTCAGCTGTCAATCACAATGTCTCAGGTCGTTTTTTAAATCATCAACGAACTAATTCAAAAAGTGATCAGAAACAAACAGATGACGTTAACACAACTAAGGGATGTCAGAGGGATGTGTGTGTGTGTGTGTGTGTGTGTGTGTGTGTGTGTGTCTGTGTGTGTGAGAGACACAGTGTGTGTGTGTGTGTGTGTGTGTGAGAGACACAGTGTGTGTGTGTGTGTGTGTGTGTGTCTGTGTGTGTGAGAGACACAGTGTGTGTGTGTGTGTGTGTGTGTGAGAGACACAGTGTGTGTGTGTGTGTGTGTGTGTGAGAGACACAGTGTGTGTGTGTGTGTGTGTGTGAGAGAGAGACAGTGTGTGTGTGTGTGTGTGTGTGTGTGTGTGTGTGTGTGTGAGAGACAGTGTGTCTGTGTGTGTGTGTGTGTGAGAGACACAGTGTGTGTGTGTGTGTGTGTGTGTGTGTGTGTGTGTGTGTGTGTGCCTTACCATATAGCGTGGTCCATGCGTGACACGGTGAGATACGCTGCCAGGTTCGCGGTGTACGATGAACACACGATGAGCGTGAAGAGCCACCAGCTGCCCATGACGATCCTCAGAGCCACCGAGCCCACCACACTGTCCCCGCCTACACACACACACGCACACACACACACACACACACACACACACAAACACACACACACACGTGTTAACCAACCCACACTGAGGGGATTTGACCTGTGGTGACCTCAGGGTCACAGGTCACCAGATTCCAGCAGCAGGTGAGACGACGGCCAGAGGCTGCACAGCTGCATCTGATGACAACCTGTTAGGACTAAAAGGTTTCCCTGGCAACCTGCCAGACCATAGTAGATGCAGCTGGCGGCCTCTGACAGGACACTGTGTGTGTGTGTGTGTGTGTGTGTGTGTGTGTGTGTTCCTGTACTTCTATCTTTGTGAGAACACGATCAGCGGCTGTATATAAAGATCACTGACTGTATATAAAGATGATCAGTGACTGTATATAAAGACGTTCACTGACTTTATATAAAGATGATCACTGACTGTATATAAAGATGATCACTGACTGTATATGAAGACGATCACTGACTGTATATAAAGACGATCAGTGACTGTATATGAAGACGATCAGTGACTGTATATAAAGACGATCAGTGACTGTATATAAAGACGATCACTGACTGTATATAAAGATGATCACTGACTGTATATAAAGACGATCAGTGACTGTATATAAAGACGATCACTGACTGTATATAAAGACGATCACTGACTGTATATAAAGATCACTGACTGTATATAAAGACGATCACTGACTGTATATAAAGACGATCACTGACTGTATATAAAGATGATCACTGACTGTATATAAAGACGATCACTGACTGTATATAAAGACGATCAGTGACTGTATATAAAGACGATCAGTGACTGTATATAAAGACGATCACTGACTGTATATAAAGACGATCAGCGATCAGGATGATTTGGAGCCGTCATGTCGTCCATCTTTATTCAGTCTCTGGTTCTTTGTCACTTCGTCCTCCTCATGATTCCGTCGTATTTTTGTATTTTGTTTCTTCTACCAGAGACTGTAAATCTGTCACTTTCATTAAACACCTACATCCTTTTGTCCTACGTCGGCATTTCACTTCCTGTAAATCAGTCTCACATCAACCTTCAGGGTCTTTTTATTCCACGTTACCAATGACACAAAAAAGAAAGTGAGGACATATGAAGATAAATGAAGGAGGAGAGGACGTCGTTTGGAAAGTGGGTAATATTTTGGGGAATGTGAGGAGAATTTTTAAGAAGCGGAGACACTTCTGGTCTTGTTATTCAGAGGCTGTTGGAGATTTAAGACTTGATTTTATTGCCTTTTAGGGAAGTCAGGTTTGAGGAGGAGGTCAGGGTCGTGGTTTGATATACACATGATGTCAGGGAAGGTCCCCACAAGTACAGAACATGGACACATCATCAAACACTCACAGAAAAGCCCACGTTCATTATTTCAGTGACATTTCCTGGAGCTCTGTGTGCTGTAATCTAAGCTCCCTCTAATTCAGTTAAGCACTTTAAAGTTTCACGGCTTGTTTCTGCTTCACTGTTAAATATTTCCTCCGCTACAAATCCTCCTGTGATTATTTTTTTTCCTCTCCTCTTCTGTTGCCGTGTAAATTCGTGTAACCGCTCTGAACTAAAACTCCCCAAATATCAAATTGAAATCCGCCTCCACAGGCCGATGATCTCCCCTGTGCTGTGAGCAGCCGTGAGAATATCTGAAAGAGTTTCGTTTTGTTCTTTTCTTCCCGTGGCTCTGAGCTGATGATGTTGGTGTCGACAGTGACTCCCAGTTGAACAGGAAACCGGCCTCGGCGTCCCAGCGGCGTGACGAGACTCCGCAGGACGAACCAGCTTAATCAGTTTGAGCAGAACCAACCAAAACCCTTCTGGGTTCCTCACAGAGTCATTCATCTGAAGACACCAACAGCAGACGCAGTAATAATCCAGACAGATGCAGATACTGAACATAGAACTAGTCCTCAAACACTCAGTGGAACTGGAGCCAATCCCAGCAGACATGGGGCGGGAGGCGGGGTTAACCCAGACTGACACACAGGCCATGTTTCTGTTCTCACTCTTAGGATGTTGAGTGTGGTTGTACAGTTGGTCCTTTGTCCTAAATGTACTGAGGCAGAGACAGAGGGAAAGTTAAATACATCAGTCTGACTGGGATGGGCAGGTTGTTGGGACACCATGCACTGACCACTTGTTGATCTGAGTAACGGACCAGAACCCAGAATCTCCTAGATATATATATATATATATATATATATATATCTATATATATCTATATATATATATATATATATATATATATATATATATATATATATATATATATATATATATATATAGATATATATATAGATATCTATATATCTATATATATATATAGATATATATATATATATAGATATATTCAACGCATCGAATCAGAAATCCTTCACAAACGATCCTGAAATGTGAAAACACAAGGATGAGAGGAGCCATGTTCGGGTGAAACTGGAATATGACGTTGATGTTGTTGAAGTTTAGGGAGATGATGCCGCTCGTCGGCCACAATCGTGGTCGCGACACTTTGCTGACGACTGGACGTCGTCTCTTGTCTCCCGACTGTGTGAAGCTCGTCTCTGCCGAGGAGCTTCAATAAAAGCAGCCGGTGAACTACGACTCGGCGTTCACACGAGGACGAGGACTGACCTTTCAACCCGACAGGACAAACCCTTGTATCTGTCCTACTGAGCGAGCTTCCTCTCACCTTGCTGCACGAACGCTCCGTAGACGATCCAGATGGCGCTGTGCAGCGTGCCCGACCCCACGCCGTTGGCCGGTTGGCCCGGTGGTTGATTCTGGCCACTTGCGGAGGAGCGCAGCGCCTGCAGCCTGTTGAGCAGGAAGATGAGCACGCCCACCACGGGGATCGCCGCGGCGATGCACGCCCAGACGGCGAGGTCGAAGGGCGCGAACAGGGAGAAGATGTTGATCTTCTCCTCGGGCTTCCGCAGCAGGATGCCGACGCTGTAGTCCAGGTAACGTTTGCTGAAGTCCACGATGTTCTCCCTCTCCGGCGTGATGGTGATGGCCGACACCGCCAGGTCGGCTTTCTGGGGGGAAGCAGAGGAGCAGAGTCAGTGTCAGATTTTCAGAATCAACCGCCAGTCAGTCTGGACCTGGTCAGTCTGATGGTTGTACCTTGCTGATGAGGTCACCGATCATGCCGTTCCACGAGCCGTTGGGAAGCTGGGATCCATATTTACTGTCGCCCACCTGGAGGAAAGATCAATGAAGTTCAGTCAATAGAACCGGAGACGCTTCCGTCTCGAGAAAACTGGTTTATCTTGATCTGGTTTAATCATATCATGGACATATCAGTCCCACCTGGTAGATCTCATATTTGAAGCCCAGGATCTTGGCGAGGGCGTCCAGGACGTCGATGGAGAAGCCTTTGTATCTCTTGGGCTGCCCCAGGATGTTTTCTGCCACCATGACGAACGGGTCCTCCTGCAGGGGATGATTTCAAATATCACGTCACGTCGTTGTCGTTTATCCTGTTTGACATTTGTCTGAAATGTCATGATTAGCGTGTACTTTTGAGTAAAATGTGTTTTTGAAGAAAATCCCTCAAAGTGCTCATGAGATATCGTGTCCACGAGAACGGGACGTAGACACGAGGGGTTGGAAGGTTACTGATACTGACGAACGTTGGTGTTCAGGTCATTGACAGTTTGGAACATCAATCAGGTTATCGACGCATTGGAACACTATTATTCAGGTTATTAATACTTTGGAATGCTAATATCCATTGTGTTGCTACATTGGTGCATTAATATCCAGGTGTATTGATGTGGTTAGAGATGGAACTATGGCGTCTTGTCACCCACCAGTAGTGTGACCACCTTGACCGTCACGCCCTGCATCCCGTTCTCTATCCGACTCTCCTTCAGGCTGCCGTTCAGGCCGTGAACCGAGTCCCACGTCGCGAGCTGCGGGGGAAAGAGAAAAGAAACAGAGACAGAATGTTGAACGTGTTCAGTTACAGAAACACGACGGGCGCGTGTTTGCGTGTCAAAGGGTCGTCGGAGCGAACACAGGAGCCGTCAATTAGGAAAATGCTTCACATCTCAGCGGCTGCAATTTCACCACCTATTCACCGTCTCTCTGGATGTTTCATGCGTCTGCTGCTGCAAATTAGTCGAGGACAAAGACACGGGCCGGGGCGACATTCAGAGAAATCCACGCCGCATGCCAGAAACACACTCCAGTGTTCTTTTAGCCACACACAAAATGAACCTGACCTAATTAGGTGGAGAAAAAAATGAATAATGGACCGTCGTCTCCTGTGAAAGCCTCGACACAACCGCACTCATGTTGGTTTGTCTCCAGCAGAGAGCGAGGGACGTTGTGTGATGTTCTTCTTCTCTTTTCACGTGTGAACAGACGATAATGGTGCTTTTTGTTAAAGAGTAATAAATCCATTTACATACGATGGCCTGAATCTGCCACGAGGAGAGAAAACGAAACAACGGATTGAGAAGTAGGAGTGAAAACGTGGATGTGATCCGACGCAAAGTGAAGAAAGAAGTTAAAACATCGTCTCCCGAACGTTACAGTAATGACAAAAACAGAGGTGAAAAAGGCTGAAGATAATAAACGTAAATGTGCTCAGGGTTACGGCGAAGTATGAGTCACAAAGACAAAGTGTTGCCTTAAAAGATTTCAATCTTTTTACTTCAAAGTCAAAACAGTTTTACTTATTCAATTATAATATTAACATGAATGAATGTAACATTTGATTTGATTTTATATATATACGTACTTTTATTTTCCTTTCTTTTTCTATTTCTGTGTATATATGTTGCCCGCTATGCAAATGAACGTGTCAAACAGCTGGTGGAGGAGGAAGTGAGGACAGAAGAACAAACGCCGTGCGCCGGTCACACAGTGGCTCCGTCCCTCCTGACGAACGCCGTCGTGTTTTATTGCACACGAAGCGTCTCGGAGGGGAACAGCCTCATTGGCTGCCTCGGATTTGCATAATTACACAAATCGGTTTAGGGGCAGTTTCATGCATCAATGTAAAAAAAAAAAAAATATGAAGAAAGAAAAAATCAATACAATAAAAAACAGGTCACTTTCACATTAGAGGCGGTTCATAAAACAGTGTTATTAACCAGGCGCTCGTTCATTGGAGATGACAGCTAATGCGAACACGCTGCGTAATCTCTGACAGGACGTCTTCATTAGCGTTGTGAAGCTAATCACTGCGTGTTTGTTGCAGTACAGTTTGCTGAGCCCAGCTCAGGCATCCAGGGTCCCAGTCATACATCTCCAACACAGACGGGGTCGCCGGCAACAAATTGCTCCACTAATGCTCCTCTGATGATGATGCTGCCGTTAGATATGACACGCTGAAGTGTGTGACTGAGCTCCAGAGGCACGAGGCTCCTCTGGTAATTGGACTGGATCTCGATCTTCGTTTACAGTAATTAAAAAAAAATCTCTTTATATGACTCAATGACATCGATAACTGTCGCTGCAACTTTTTACTTTACTTAAGAAAAAAAACTTGTTTTATTCATATTTTAGCCTGTTTTACAATCAGATATATAAAGACTGCTGAACCGTCACCACTAGATGTCTCTAGATCCTGCACACTGAACCGTCACCACTAGATGTCTCTAGATCCTGCACACTGAACATTCACCACTAGATGTCACTAGATCCTGCACACTGAACCGTCACCACTAGATGTCACTAGATCCTGCACACTGAACCGTCACCACTAGATGTCACTAGATCCTGCACACTGAACCGTCACCACTAGATGTCTCTAGATCCTGCACACTGAACCGTCACCACTAGATGTCACTAGATCCTGCACACTGAACCGTCACCACTAGATGTCACTAGATCCTGCACACTGAACCGTCACCACTAGATGTCTCTAGATCCTGCACACTGAACCGTCACCACTAGATGTCACTAGATCCTGCACACTGAACCGTCACCACTAGATGTCACTAGATCCTGCACACTGAACCGTCACCACTAGATATCTCTAGATCCTGCACACTGAACCGTCACCACTAGATGTCACTAGATCCTGCACACTGAACCGTCACCACTAGATGTCTCTAGATCCTGCACACTGAACCGTCACCACTAGATGTCACTAGATCCTGCACACTGAACCGTCACCACTAGATGTCACTAGATCCTGCACACTGAACCGTCACCACTAGATGTCACTAGATCCTGCACACTGAACCGTCACCACTAGATGTCTCTAGATCCTGCACACTGAACCGTCACCACTAGATGTCACTAGATCCTGCACACTGAACCGTCACCACTAGATGTCACTAGATCCTGCACACTGAACCGTCACCACTAGATGTCACTAGATCCTGCACACTGAACCGTCACCACTAGATATCTCTAGATCCTGCACACTGAACCGTCACCACTAGATGTCACTAGATCCTGCACACTGAACCGTCACCACTAGATGTCTCTAGATCCTGCACACTGAACCGTCACCACTAGATGTCACTAGATCCTGCACACTGAACCGTCACCATGAGCCCTGTAACATGTACAGGTGGTCGAGTTATGCGTCACGGAACGTACGTTAAAAGGAAATAGTCCGGGAAATGTGTGTCCTGACTGGGACAATGTGTTGGTCGCCCTTTGTCCTAAATGTCTACCATGAGACATGGAGGGGGCGGGGCTTATAGCCTATACTGCAGCCAGACACCAGGGGGCGATCATGATGATTTGGCTTTAGAAGGAGCTGTCATGTTGTCTTTCATGCAGTCTGTGCTTCATAATGTAAGGAACCAGGGAGAAAGAATTGAAAGTGTTTATGACGCGTACAGCTGACGCCTCCGTCCTTCAAACCTCCGACCAAACAAACACTTACATCATGAGCTGCATCGAGAAAAGGAAGAGGCGTAGAGTCGGGACTGACAGCGCGGCCGCGAGAGAAAGGAAAGAAAGGGGGAGGACGAGCTCAATGCTCCGAGCTATTCTCAGCTCCGCTGTCCTTCAGACGATCTCCATCCCTCTTCCTTCTTCTCGGCTCATGTGCGAGAGAGATAGTGGGTGTTCTTCATCAACACACGATGAATGAACTCCTTCCTCGTCTGCGTCTGAACTGCTGAACCCAGGGAAGATCTCACCGACAGAGGCTGAAGCGGTGGTTCTTCTTCTTCTCGTCCTGAGTGACGGTCAAACAGACGCGTCAGAGACCCGGACTTTAACTGAGAAGTCTCGTCCGTCCTGGTCACACTCAGATTAAACCACTGTTCGTGATATTAGAGTCTGACTCCTGCTCCGTGGCCTCCTCCAACTGAACGTCTTCCCTGTGTGGGGAAGGGTTTCTTCTCTGAGAGCTCTGGTTTGAGTCAAACACCAATGACTCAAGTGAACACTGATTGTTTTTTGTCGACTTCAGTTCCAAAAGGATTCTTGTGAACTTCCTGCTTCTTGATTCTTCTTCTTCTTCGTCCTGTTTGTTTTTATTTTGAAATTATTCTTCCTGTTTGTGTGTTGTGATTTCACTTCCTGCCTGTGTCTTGTTTGCTAACTACTCTTTATTGTGTTTTTTACAGTTTATACCAGAGACTGAAACTAAAGATGGCCGACACGTCAGCGAAGCCAAATCACCACCATCGCCCCCTGGTGGCTGCAGTATAGTATCAGACTCTGGCTCCAAATGACGTCAGAAACCCAAGATGCCGGCGCCTGAATCTGAGACATTTCATTCAAATGAGACTTCATTCATCGTCTATGATTTATACCTGTCTGTGCTCTTTGTGCTTCACCTCCTAAACTCTGTTTGATTGTTCTCTTCTTCCTGTTGTTCGACTCTCGTCCCTTGTTCACGTAAAACCACGAATACTGAATTGAGTCTGTGTCAGTCGTATGCTTCCGGTTCATCTTCACCTCTCGTTTCTTGTGTCTGAGATAAAAAGCTCAACGTGAGCGACAGAACAGTAAAGTGCTGACATTGGCGGCGGCGAAAAAACTGAAACTTCTCCGAGAAGAAATAATAAAGACGATCTGTTCTGCACCGACGAGGCCGACAACGCAGTGCCTCTTATTCCTGACAATTATTCGATTATTAATAGTAGAAATACATTTTCCAAAATGCCAGACAGTCCCCGGCGAGTTGCCCGTCTTTCTAACTGCAGCTCATTTCACTGACTTATGGCAATGGAGTCGCTCGGCGCTGTGAGAGGAGTCGGTAATGAGAGGACGACGAGAGGCGAGTGTGAGAGATGTGTCAGAGACTGCGTGAGGGACGAGTGGTGTTTCTTTACAGAATCAGCATGTTACCACACGTCTGTGTCCATCTGATGCATCAGTGTTTCTATTCAAACCAGCTGTAGAAAGAGATTTCATCACATAAAGATCCATGTGGATTGAGATTATTTCTACAGCACCGACAGACGTTCAGCACAGAAGAGATGAGACGCTGATGCTCGGATGAAAATCCTCCTTCGTGTGTGTTTCTGTGGACAAACGTCACGAGGGCGTTTGGATGGAACGGTCGTCGGACTGTAACAACAACGTCTCCGTCAAGTAGAGATGACGTTTGTGTGAGAGCAGTTCCCAGAGAGGACGTGAAGATTCACCACCGAGGAGCAGCGCTGAATATTTTATCGTACGTAATACATCCTTTTAGTTACCTTTGTTTTAGCATTCATAACCCAAAGACAAACATTCTTACACTGTGTACACCATTAGCCTTGTCTTTGGGGAATGGAGAGGATATAGGCCAATACAACTGTATATCGTCTGTACATCGTACGTCCTCAGGCTGGAAAGGAGCAGGACAACTAATGCTTCTAATCATCTGCTCTTGGAAATGATCTGCATAAAACATGCAACTGCTCAGAGACAAGTGTTGTCCGGAGAAGAGTGGAGAGGATCATCGCTCAACACTGTTTGGATGCCAAAGGGTTTTTAAAATAACAGAGACTCTCTGACAAAGTTCAGCTTAACTCAAATCTTTGTAAATCCAGAAATCCTCCTGTGGAGACAAGTCGGCGCTGATCTGTGGTTTGACCTCCAGCTCCTCTGCTCCCCGCGGAGGTCAAACACGCCAGGTAAATCTCTACCTCGCTCGAGCAGCGCCGCTCGCTCATGCATTATTCCTGTTGCTCCCTCGCTTCTTCTCCCTTTCCTCAAAATGTCAGCCCCCCCCCCCCCCCCCCCCACCCCCGTCATCCCAAAAGGCGACGGCCGGCTCATCTCTGTAACTCACTCTGCCGCCGACAGCAGAGTGAAATGCCACCACTTGCCAGCGGCTTCACCTCCTGGTTAACTGTCATGATTGACAACGAACGTGGTCCTCATCACCCACCTGTCAATCAAACAGTGTGGGCGGTGACTGAGACGCACTTTCCCTCCCGTCGCTGAAGTTTGTAGCTCACGTACAGAAGGATCGACACGAAGCTCGCGAAGAGATCGGTCACGTGCGGAACATTGAAGATGATTAGTTCTGACAATGTTTTATCTTATATTTATTTCCCAGACGAACCCAAACCTAAACCAACTTCACTCAAACCTTAACACATGACAGATCGACCCGAGGACGATCCACCCATTGGATCCTTGGAGGACGTATTTGTTGTTGGCGTGTGATGGGACGGCCTACTTACGCCGCGGTAACAGTCAATCGATCTGAAAATTTCTTCTTTTTCTTTTACAGTCACTGGCCTTTGTTTTAAGATTTGAATGATTTATGTCACTTTCGTCCCAATAGTGTGACTTTGTGAACGGATTGAGGAAAACCTGTACCACACACAGATTGGGATGAGTTGTTGGTCTCTCTGCATATCGCAGTCATACGGCCTTGGTCCTAACCATGAACATAACCATAACTTAACTAAACACCCAATCACAACCCCGGGTTTAAACCTCCATCAGCTCATTGACGTTGTGAGGAGCAGCCACAAGGTCCTCACAGTGATTTCATGATAAAATTGGCAAACACAGTCAGAGGAAGACACACACACACACACACACACACACACACACACACACACAGTTAACGACACTGCAGGTACACGTGTTGTTTCAATAAGCAAAGTCCCCACGAAGTGATTCTGCTGAGGTAAACACATATCTGCTCCAAGGACACGCACACAGTAAGGTCATGTGCAGCCACCCACACACACTCGACCTCACACACACACACACACACATACACACACGGGACCAGGAAGTGAACTTCCACAAGATCTTCTTTGATGCATTTTACTGTTATAAAACCTCTTTGATGTTTCTAATCTACACAAAGCTTCACTCTCTGGGGCCTTTTCAAAGACAACACACCAAGATGAATGTGAATGAGTGTGTGTGTGTGTGTGTGTGTGTGTGTGTCAGTGTGTTTCCCAGCTTTTGATTTCCACCTTTTTTGTTCATCGACTGTAAAGACGATCCGTGGGTGTTAGATAATTAGCGCTGCTCCAGGGACGCAACAGAGCCGCTCTTCATATTCAGGCTTCACTGGATCACACACACACACACACACACACACACACATGTTTTCCCATTATTTTAATTCAGTTTGGGATTTGAACTCTCACGCACGGCTTCGCCACAGAATACAGATCATCTCTGAGGTGACGAGTTCACGTCGGTGCTGCACATCGACATAAATGAAATACAGCAAATATCATCAATGTTTAAGTTGTTTTGTCCAAAGCTCAAAGAGTTCCACTAAACTCTCTGATGATTTTCATCGTTCCAGATGATGAATCCAACAAAAACACAACCAGAACCTCCAGGACAAACTTTCTGTTTATTCATTATTTAAATTTCCGCATCACTTAATGGTCAATTTGTTTTTGCAACGTAGGTTTGATGACCAATGAAAAGATATTAACTGGATCTTACAATATAAGCATCCCTGTATGGGACGTCCAGCGGCTCAGTGGTCGTTCGCCTACTACATTAAAAATAACGGTTTCATCTTTGTGCCTTTAGGGAAGAGAATATAATATCTATCTTGCTCTATGTATTATTCACAGAAATTAGCGAGCTTCTAGTTTTCAAAGACACAAATTGTCGTAATGAGTCCAAATTACCTCGGGGATCTGAAATGAATATATCGTCTCCGGATCGTTTTTTGTTCTCCAACATTTCTAATGGATTAATTTCAGACGGGCCAGTAACAATGCAGCGTCCATTATGGACAATTGGGCGGATAATTTCTCTCCTCTGCAAAAATAATTGCAAACCTCTTTATGTGCTCTGAGCGAGAGGGGACGGAGACAAAGACGAGACGATGAGAGGCTGATAAAGGATGTAAACATGTCGTCCGTCACCCGGAGGGTCAGTCAGCTTCAGTACAATAGGAGGAGAATATACAGTATATATGAAAACCATTTACAAAGAGAAACTGTATAATCTACTGTATATTAACTGGGTCGTAATCACGTTAAACAAATTACACAATGTTCACATTCAGCCCATAGAAACTGCACAGTTTACAACATGTGATTGTTACATGTGGGTTTTATGAAGGTCAAAACATTAGTTATGTTTCTCTGATCCATGTTACCAGATGCGTCTCACTGGGGAGGTTGAGTTTCATCCCGGTCCGTTTGTTTTTGGTTTGTTTGTGTGTCAGCAGGAAGAAAGACTGGAAGGATTTCCACGAAACTTGGTGGAAAATGGGACATGGAAGATAATCCATTAAATTTAAATTCACTTCCATGACTCATTCCCTGGGAAATCAGTGAAAATGTAAAAAAACAATAACAACCCGCTTGCAGAAAGAAAACAACCACCGACCAACCAACTAATCAATCAACCAACCAACCAACCAACCAACCAACCAACCAACCAACTTATCAACCAACCAACCACCAACCAACCAACTTATCAACCAACCAACCACCAACCAACCAACCAACCAACCAACCACCAACCAACCAACCAACTTATCAACCAACCAACCAACCACCAACCAACTTATCAACCAACCAACCAACCAACTTATCAACCAACTAACCAACCATCGACCGACCAACCCACCAATCAACCAACCAACCAACCACCAACCAACCAACTTATCAACCAATCAACCAACCACCAACCAACCAACCAACTTATCAACCAACCAACCAACCAACTTATCAACCAACCAACCAACCAACCAACCAACCAACCAACTTATCAACCAACCAACCAACCAACTTATCAACCAACCAACCAACCAACTTACCAACCAACTAACCAACCATCGACCGACGAACCAACCAATCAACCAACTTATCAACCAATCAACCAACAACCAACCAACTTATCAACCAACCAACCACGAACCAACCAACCAACCAACTAATCAACCAACCAACGACCAACCAACCAACCAACCACCAACAAACCAACCAACTAATCAACCAACCAACCACCAACCAACCAACTTGTCAACCAACCAACCAACTTATCAACTAACTTATCAACCGACCGCCCAACGAACGTACAGGTTGAACACAGAACCTCCGTGTGAAGGTCCTGAACGAGCATGATTGTATTAACACCAACAACTCAAAACCACTGTTTCACGTGTGAGTGATCATCAGTTAATCTGGCTCGTTCAGTTCTCGCTGCCGGAGCCTCCAGAGTCCTCAGCCCCAGTTCGAGGCCTCATCAGAAATCGGAGAGGTCACATGTCGGCCATTCGCCGACACTCCTTCTGAGCGTCGTGGGCGAGAGCGTAATGTCCTCTGACTTGTTCTGTCGCTGCCGCCAATCGAAGAGGAGGGAAACAAGTTATTTTCTTCTCTTTCGTGAGAGGGAGTTTACCGACAACAAATTGCCGGGAAGCCGCATGAAAAAAAGTCAACGAGATGAGAAAAGTGCGGAGCGATAGATGGGATAACCCACAGGGGAGGCGCGGAGGACCGGGCGCTCGCTGCGACGCCAGACTCCGAGGAAAGAGGGAAATAAGACTTCAGTCTCTATCAGCTCTGATCCGGAGGCGGGAGGTAGAGAGGAGCTTCATCTGTGAGGAGCGAGGACACAGAGCACCAACACTGTCCAGGGCAAATGGATGGAGTGTGTTCGACTGACGAGGACGACGTCTGTCAGACGCTCCACGTGTACGATCCAATCACAGCATCTCTCTCGTCACCAAACAGCTTCAGACTAAAGAAATAAACCAGCGTCAGGTGAAGCGGAGACTCAGGCGACTGAATCGACCTCTGACTCTGGTTCCATGAAGGATAACTCATCGTGTTCCTGTGGAGCTGTAAACTGAAACTGGCGCAACTGGCGCTGTTGCTAATTCGTGTTGTTGAATATGACGTCACGTCTCCACGTTGCACAAACGCGACGCTAAAACATCTCAGATTCAGGAGCCGCCATCTTGTGCCGGTGACGTCGTGTGGAGTCACAGTCTGTGCAGGAGTGATCGTGGAGTGGAGCCGTGGTATCGAGGCTCCGCCCACACGCTCTCAACCAATCATGAGTCAGTGTCAGCTGTCAATCATGACGTCTCAGCCCCGTTTTTATATCATCAAATAACTAATAAATAGCCAGACACCAGGGGGCGGGGCTTATGACCTATACTGCAGCCGTCCACCAGGGGGCGATCATGATGCTATGACGTCACTTCATAGGAGCTGACATGTCGTCCATCTTTATTTACAGTCAATGGTGGTCGAGGCCAAATACAACTATTATTTTCATGGTTTTATTGTAAATTAACAACTATTGAATTATTCTTTAGAACAATAATGGCTACAATTCTAAAATGATTGCAGTTGTTGTTGAGAATCTGACTGGCCTCTCAGGGCTTCCGTACCTCTGCCTAGAAACAGACGACGCCTCGTGACTCTAGTTTGAGGAAAAGAAAAATTCTGCTTCACGGAAACAATAAGCTGCTTATTGTTTGTGTTTTTTACGGCTGATTTGTTCTCAGTGCATTTGGTAACGTGTTCATCTTCTGCAGATCAGTGTGTGTGTGTGTGTGTGTGGATGCTCTCATGCATAAATGAATGTGGTGATATAATGTAGAGCCATGTTGATGAACGCTGTGAGCGCTGCAGTACACAGGAGACCACCCATGCATCGTATGTTAATAATCATAATATGTCTCATTTATGAGCATGAGAGAGCTCTAATAACTGGGAGGTGTGTGTGTGTGTGTGTGTGTGTGTGTGTGTGAGAGAGAGAGCTATGGGCCTATGTTCTCCTAATGGCCATTATGTAACACAGGGGAACTCATAACTCAGACTGAGAAGCCAGGTGATTAAATCTTCATTACTGTGTGTGTGTGTGTGTGTGTGTGTGTGTGTGTGTGTGTGTGGTAAATTGCTGCGGCCGCTTGTAAACTTATTGAAGAAATCATTTTCACAGGTTGGTGGCTGATGTTCAAACTTTAAAAGAAAAATGTCTTAAAACACCAAACTTCATCTTTTACAGAGAATCTGTCGTTTGGAACTTTCCTCCATCTGGAAACTGATGATTCATTTTCTCTGACTCCAGCTTGAGGAACATAAATATCAGTGTATGTATTTACTTACATTAGATATTAGATTAACATCAGTGATCTGCTCTCGTCTCATCTCTCTTCTGTTTCCTGTTGTCTCTACTTCTGTCTCTACTTCTGTCTCTACTTCTGTCTCTACTTCTGTCTTTACTTCTGTCTCTACTTCTGTCTCTACTTCTGTCTTTACTTCTGTCTCTACTTCTGTCTCTACTTCTGTCTCTACTTCTGTCTCTACTTCTGTCTTTACTTCTGTCTCTACTTCTGTCTTTACTTCTGTCTCTACTTCTGTCTCTACTTCTGTCTCTACTTCTGTCTCTACTTCTGTCTCTTCTGTTCGTTCACTGCACCTCTACTTGTTCCTGCCTTTCCTCTTCATCCCTTCCTTCCCTTTATCTTCCTCTTCATCCCTTCCTTTCCTCTATCTTCCTCTTCATCCCTTCCTTTCCTCTATCTTCCTCTTCATCCCTTCCTTTCCTCTATCTTCCTCTTCATCCCTTCCTTTCCTCTATCTTCCTCTTCATCCCTTCCTTTTGTTTCCGTCTCTTTCAATGAGAGGAGACGACTCCGTGACGTACATGATTTAAATCGCTCTTCATCTCACTCACTCTGCAGAGTCTTTAAAACATGATGGTTCAACACCTTGTGAGACTCTTATGAAACTTCACAAACTCTTTTGTCAAGATGATTATTTCTTCAGAGTATCGATTCATCTGCTCTAACTTCACACTCACACACTAGATCTTCACAGGCGGACGACGTGAGACTCTACTGAGTGTTAATTAAAAGCTCTTCGTCGTGTTGAACATCGTGTCACGACGGAGCGCCGTTCATCAAGGTTAACGCAACGCGTTAAACAACTTTTCCAATGATTGGGAAAATTAATGAGGCGAGAACAGTTGGAGTTCGCTGTTGCATAAGTGATGACGGTGTTCGGACGACTACAGCTCCCGATGGAGCGGCCAGAGCCCGTCCACTTCCTGTTAACGTTGAACATTTCATTTTCATTTTCACAAATATAATATTGATTATAAATGTGCCTTCATTTTTCTTATCCATATCACGTTAGCTTTCTGCTAGGTGAGGGACCTACGACGGATTGCGACAGGACAACTTCCTGGTTGGCGCTCGGAGTCGGAGGAAAGTGAACGAAGTGGTCGGTCATCTGGAGGAGGAGCAGGAGGAGGTGACGTGGATAACTATATGTCACATCGCCGTCGGTGAAACCACGATGGCGACTGCGTTAAAATGTCTTGTGGTGCGAGACGGCACTTGTACTTATAACAAGGTTTTTCCACAACGAGCGAAAAGAGGCAGAATCGAATCCAACTCAGAATTTACTGAAACAACATGAACGTCACGCGTCGGGGCTGCGTCGGACCATCTCCTGCTCATGTGTCGAACGGTAAACTCTGCGTGAGCCGGCTCCACTTCCTGCCGAATAATGAGAGATGGTGCGTCACACAACATGTTCCCCTCCCAATACTTCTTCAAGTGTGATTGAAACCTGCAGCGGCTGAACAAACAGTAACACACACACACACACACTAATATCAATATGATTATGGAGAGTTATTACACAGTGATTATAAAGGAACAACATTAGCATCGGGCCTGAGGCGTCGTGCAGCTGGAAACATCACAGAGGGATTTAATGAGCGGTGGAGGTTGTAATGTAAATCTGCTCATATTGATTAGGCTCCGAATACATCTCGTTTCAACACGCACCTTCATTAACATTGTAAATGCTGTATTCACAACTATTATCAGACACAAAGACTTTATCGATGTCTAATGTTCTCCTGAGGACAGACTCACAGACATGAAACGTCACATCTCACAGTCAACAAGGCCTTCGCCAGGATTTGAGGAAAACAAGAGTTGCCATCACCTCTGGCAGGAAGTGGTGCGCTGCCTCGACTCGGCCGCCATGACGACCGCTGACATTCAGCTGCCTCCACCACCACAACAGCCTGCGGTGCCGCGACAGGTCAACACACACACACACACACACACACACACACACACACACACACCGAGGGCAGTGTGTGTGTGTGTGTGTGTGTGTGTGTGTGTAAGGCAGCTTCCACAAACACATCAGCATTTCACACAGTACACAGTGAAATTCCTTCCACACCAATGTGACCGAGAGTGTGTGTGTGTGTGTGTGATCATGTTCACGTGTGTTTTATTGTTTTCTCTACGTTAATGTCTGAATCTCATGCCGCGTCATCCAGCGGGAGTTCGGCCGCAGGTTCACTCGTAGTAGAACCAACCGGTTCCAGGTTCCGCCTCATGTGACTCCTCGTTCGCTCATGCCAAGTGAACCTCGGGGAACTCACCCTCTTGATGTCCTTGCCGAAGGTCTCGCTGAAGCTGGAGCCGAGGATCTCGAACTGGACGTGGGAGTTGGAGCCGCCGTCCTTAAAATCCACGGTGCCGGTCAGACCTGTGATGTTGCCCTGGAGGAAACACAGAAACAGGCAGAAGGATGTAAAACATCACGGAGGAAACTCTGCCAATGTGGCAAGTCAGGTTCAGTGGATTTTTATCCTCCTCAGAAACCAGACGACTGACACCAGACGAGTTTCCACTTAGTTCATTTAATCATTATTATCTGACTCATTTACTTTATATTAAATGTTATTTTAAAAGAAGCCCAACCAACTGATCCTGATATGTGAGACTACAATAATTCCCTCAAGCTGGAAACTACTCATATTTAATATTATAGCATTTATTAAACACATGACATATTATATTTAATAACATCCAGGAGATGAGGTCATACAAACGTATACACGCCAGCAAAAAGCGAAGAGCAAACTTTATCTTCTACTTTATTAAGATGTGTTTTGATCATGTCACCATTGTAAAAGAAGACCTGCCAATATTGTTAAGTTTAATGTTCACACACATAAAATATAATGAGGTGACAGAATGAGGGACAGTGAGAGAGTCGGATGAAGGGCATTGAGGAGACAGAGGATGGAGACAATCATGATGGTGGAGGAATGACAAGAGAGAGAGTGAACATGAAGTTTCTGTCCTGACTCTCAGAAGGTCGACTGGGTTGAAAGGTCGTGGCCCTTTGTCCTAAATGCACCGAGACGGAGACGGAGCGTTTCTATGGAGACAGACCTCCTGTCTGTGATGTGACGACCACGTTGGTCAGTTGACGTCGGGAGAATCTCAGCGCTAACCGCCTTTCACGACATCGCGTCATGTGAATATCTCAATTGGATGACGCCGCGTCATTCACGCTGCTCGTGGGCGTGACACCACATTAGCGTCTAGTCGCGTCTTTGCGTTGACTCGCAGGACGACGCAGTAACTACACTGACACCTGTGTCCCATGATGCTCTGTGAGCTGCTGCGCGATGTTGAGGTTCACGAGGTGCACTTCCACATCACCATGGAAACCATCAGATCTGACGTAGATATCTTATTTATCAGTCGATCAGCCTCACTCCTTCACGACCGGTGATCTCTGCTCTCTGGCCCCGCTGGCTTCTGCACGACACTACAGGAGATATAACAACATCTCATTGCAGAAAGAGTCACTTCATGACGTTCACGTTGATGTGAAGTAAGACTGAAGACAAGCATCTCCGCAGGCCAGCAGACGAAATGTTCCTCTGTCACCTGTGAAGGTCGCGGTCTCTGTCACCTGGAGGAGGGTCGTGTGTCATGACGCTCGTGCTGCTTCGTGAGCTGCTCGCCACAAACTCAGTGACGCGTCAGTTCCTCAGTCCGTCGTTCAACAACAGAGAGCATCTGGAGATCTGTTCAGACTGTGCGACGCTCTCTGAACTCTGCCTCTGATCTGTTCTTCAAACAAGGTCACGACGGGTGCAATTGAACTAAATCATGAGATGACATAGAACAGTTGTATTTTCAGTCATAATTTCATAACCTGAAAGCACATGAATGTACCTCAGCGTTCATGTCTCGTGTGCATATTAAGAACAGAGCGACAGACGGTTGTAACCATGACACGTGTCATGAGACGAGACGAGAAACAAACTGATGTTTTTCATTTGGAGAGGAAGAAGGAGCTCTGAGGGACTCGTCAGTGCATCTGAAACCATCTCTCACCAATTAAGACCGAGGACGAGACTTCAGATGATACGACGACGCGTCAGAGATTAACGCCAAACGACTTTTCTTGTCTTATGTTTCACCGGCTGCGTTCCATGTTTGATTTATCCTTTTGGTAACAAAGGCTTTGTTAATGTCTGAAACCAATCACACTTTAATGTTCTCCCCCATATGCGCTGCTCAATGTTCAAGGGTTTGTAGTGATTCTATCTTTGATGTAAAGAAACATATCTACCATTTGAAGATGTATTGAATCAGACGGAGTGTGAGGTGCCACAGAGGAGATCAAGGTCCTTCGGTGAATTAACAGGAATCACAGTCAAGCTGTTAATCACGTCAGCAGCCTTGAAAATATGTATCGTTGGATACATACGCCCGTCGAGTTGAAGCGTGTACACTCGGATGAACTCTTCTATATTCAGCTTCATTGAAAAATACATCATGGCTGTGATCCCAAAAAAATCTGTTATATATTGAAAACAGACTTATGGATTCTGCCAAACAACCGAAGCGTGTGCGCTCTTGTTGGTGACGTGTGTTGGTTTGCGTCGGTACCTTCTGGATGGTCTCCAGCATGGACCAGCCTCCGTTCCAGGGCTTGGTGGACTTCCTGATGCAGTTGAGACTGGCCATGCTGTGCCACTTCCTGTCCTCCAGCTTCCTGTAGAAGGCGTTGGCCAGCATCAGCACGCTGTCGTACAGGTAGAGGTTGGACACCTGCAGAGAGAGAGGGGGTCAATACACAAAAGATTCACCCACTCCTGACAGAAAGGGTAGGCTGTATGTAGATACTGTATATAAAGACGATCAGTGACTGTATATAAAGACGATCAGTGACTGTATATGAAGACGATCAGTGACTGTATATAAAGACGATCACTGACTGTATATAAAGACGATCACTGACTGTATATAAAGACGATCAGTGACTGTATATAAAGACGATCACCGACTGTATATAAAGACGATCACTGACTGTATATAAAGACGATCACTGACTGTATATAAAGACGATCACTGACTGTATATAAAGACAATCACTGACTGTATATAAAGATGATCAGTGACTGTATATAAAGATTTCACTGACTGTATATAAAGACGATCACTGACTGTATATAAAGACGATCACTGACTGTATATAAAGACAATCACTGACTGTATATAAAGATGATCAGTGACTGTATATAAAGATTTCACTGACTGTATATAAAGACGATCACTGACTGTATATAAAGACGATCACTGACTGTATATAAAGACGATCAGTGACTGTATATAAAGACGATCACTGACTGTATATAAAGACGATCACTGACTGTATATAAAGACGATCACTGACTGTATATAAAGACGATCACTGACTGTATATAAAGACGATCACTGACTGTATATAAAGACAATCACTGACTGTATATAAAGATGATCAGTGACTGTATATAAAGATTTCACTGACTGTATATGAAGACGATCACTGACTGTATATAAAGACGATCAGAGACTGTATATATAGACGATCAGTGAATTAT
>NC_061530.1:20810000-20817500 GCF_022379125.1 Scophthalmus maximus | reverse complement strand
AGCCGCTCACAAAGAGACGGAGCGGTCGAGCGATTGACAGGAGATAGAGATCGAAGAGCGACTGAAGTGTCCCGGTTTAAAGAGCAGGTGACGGCGTCTCGCTGCACGATAACAAGGTCTGGACGGCGGCGGCGGCGGCGGCAGTTCATTAAATCGCCTGAGTGTGTTTGTGTGTTCAGTCGACATTTAATCAGCTTTAAGCAGATTGTTTGGATGTTAAAATACGAGTCCGCTGTCATTCCATGAGACACGTTGTCATTTCAGTTTCTCGTTGGTGAGACAAACACTGACTCCAATTATCCTGGGAAAGCAAAACGTCCTTTTTATAATAAATGCGGCGGAGATGTTGGAGATGTTGGAGATGATGAGATGTTGGAGATGATGAGATGTTGGAGATGATGAGATGTTTGAAATGTTTGAAATGTTTGAGATGTTTGAGATGGTGGAGATGATGAGATGATGAGATGTTGGAGATGATGAGATGTTTGAAATGTTTGAAATGTTTGAGATGTTTGAAATGTTTGAAATGTTTGAAATGTTTGAGATGTTTGAAATGTTTGAGATGTGGGCGATGTTGGAGATGATGAGATGATGAGATGTTTGAAATGTTGGAGATGTTGGAGATGATGAGATGTTGGAGATGAAGAGATGTTGGAGATGATGAGATGTTGGAGATGATGAGATGTTTGAAATGTTTGAAATGTTTGAGATGTTGGAGATGATGAGATGTTGGAGATGTTGGAGATGATGAGATGATGAGATGTTTGAAATGTTGGAGATGTTGGAGATGATGAGATGTTGGAGATGAAGAGATGTTTGAAATGTTTGAAATGTTTGAGATGTTGGAGATGATGAGATGTTGGAGATGATGAGATGTTGGAGATGTTGGAGATGATGAGATGATGAGATGTTGGAGATGTTGGAGATGATGAGATGTTGGAGATGTTTGAAATGTTTGAGATGTTGGAGATGATGAGATGATGAGATGTTGGAGATGATGAGATGATGAGATGTTGGAGATGATGAGATGTTGGAGATGATGGAGATGATGAGATGATGAGATGTTGGAGATGTTTGAAATGTTTGAAATGTTTGAAATGTTTGAAATGTTTGAAATGTTGGAGATGTTGGAGATGTTGGAGATGTTGGAGATGTTGGGGAGCAGGAAGAAGAGGAGGAAACTGTCCATGAAGAAGTTTACACGTTCTTATCTGGTCTTTCGTGACAATACAGAAAAAATACTGAAACAATGTCTGATTGTACGTGAGGAAGAAGTGAAAGTGTTTTCATAGAGAAAAATCGACGTGAGATATTAAAGTTTGATCTTTTAGTTCAAGATGTCTGTTCATGTTCTTGATCATGTTCGCTCACACAGAACGTCCTCGTCCTCGTCCGCCGATGGACTTTTAATGAGCACCTGTGTTTTCTTCCATCACTGGACCTTGTACATGTACGAGAGGAACCACTTCACCCAAAGCCCTCATGGGAAAAAACGTCCCTGACAGACGCCGCCTGCGCGCACACACACACACACACACACACACACACACACACACACACACACAGAAACACCTGTGGAATTAAGTGGGACATTGAAATGCGTACTGCTCCTTTATCCTCAGTCTCCGTCAGGAGCTGCTTCAACTTTCAGATCAGCTCGTCATTTTCCCATCGGCCTCCATCTTTTCTTCCTCGCTGTGGCCGAGTCTCTCTCTGCGAAGGGCGTTGATTGGTGGCCTGCACGTGCTGGACACGGTTGCCATGGAGACGTGTGATGTAGCCGTGCGGACGTCTAACGCATCTGAATGCACCTCTGTGTGTTGACAGGTTTAATTTTGAGCAGTTCTGCTTTTTCTTTTCTCCTGCTTCACTCCTGAGGCATGTCTCTGCTGGCCTTTCATTTCCCTTTGACGAGGTGTGTGTGTGTGTGTGTGTGTGTGTGTGTGTGTGTGTGTGTGTGTGTGTGTGCACACTGCTCACCTACATTCTGGGGCCTGGGTGGCTGATTATCTCTCAAAGACAATATGACCAGAGACAGAATGGGCCATTGAATCCCTCAGCAGAGCCAAAAGGGCTGCTCGGGCACAACTTGACACCGTCTGAATAGCTCTGTGTGTGTGTGTGTGTGTGTGTGTGTGTGTGTGTGTGTGTGTGAGACGGAGGACATAATGAAGACAAAGAGAGAAAACAGGGAGTGTTTACTTGCCACGACACAGATGAATTTCCAGCCACGTTACAGTTACCACGGTATCGTAATCAGACTCCTGTGATCACCACCGGCGGCTGCAGGGGGCGCTGTCGCCTCTGCTCAGCAAAAGTTACATAAACCCAGACATATATACGTATATATACATATATGTGTGTATATATATAGATTATTTTTAAACCTGCTAAAAGGTTATTGACTCCTTACACGTTCACCAGTAGACGAGTTCAACTTCCTGGTTTCTACACCTGTTTGTTTGTTGATTGGTTCATTGTCATAATCATAAGGATTATCTAAAAGCTCCAGAACAGATTTCCAGTAAACTTGGTGGAAGGATGGAACATGGATCCAGAAAGAATCCAGTAAATGTCGGTGTGGATCTGGACAAAGGGGCGGAGCCAGGGATGTTTTAGCGTGAAGGTTTTTTTTCTTATACACGTTCACTGATTTTCACAGAGAATAAAACCTTTGGAATTTGGTGAAACGTGACTTCTCCGAGGATCCCCCATGTGTTACCATCTCCGATAAGTTTAGTAACGCATAAAGAATTCTAGCTGTACGATTTAAACTCAACAACTAACTTTTCTTTGAAAAAAATCAATAACCTGATACGAGAAGTCGTGATTTAATTGATTGACAAAATGATTTGATTGGTCTGAATCTGACGGTAGAGTCACGTGACCTGGGGATGATCTGGCCAATTCCAGATGTCAGACTTTTTTTTCGTTCCAGTGTGAAAGTGACACTTCCTGCTCATCGACAGGCGTCGAACTCTGCAGAAAGAGGAATATCTGAAAACCTTCAGGCCTGAACGAGGACGCAGAGGAAAACGTGATTAAAGTCTGTATTTCCCATCACTTACTTCTCCATTAGGGAGATTAATGACGAGCGCACGGAGCCGCCACGTGAAAAATGACACTATTACCTGGTCGCTACGGAAAAAACTGTGTGTGTGTGTGTGTGTGTGTGTGTACGTCTATGTGTGTGTGTGTACGTCTGTGTGTGTGTGCGTGTGTGTGTGTGTGTGTGTGTGTACGTCTATGTGTGTGTGTGTGTGTGTGTGTGTTTGTGTGTGTGCGTGTGTACGTCTATGTGTGTGTACGTCTATGTGTGTGTGTGCGTGTGTGTGTGTGTGTGTGTGTGTGTGTGTGTGTGTGTGTTTTAGAAAACTCTTCGTCCTGCGGCGGCTGCTGGTTTAAATCATGTTTGTGTATTCAGTGTGTGTGTGTGTGTGTCAACAACATACATCAATTAGTGTGTGTTCGTGCTTGTGTGGCGGTTGTGGGTGGAGCCGAGCGAGTCAATCAATCTGTCGAGTGTTTGACAGATATTTTAAATGCACAGTTTCTGTCTCAGGCGTCCACACACACACACACACACACACACACACACACACACACACACACACACAGACATACACACAGTCTGTGGAGTCTCTGGTTGGTTACAATGATATAGAACTTTAGTTCCAGGTGAACGTGTTGGACTGGAAATGAGAACTGTGATGTCACTTCCTCGTTGTTTGTTGTTGTTGTTGTTTTAATGACGTTCACATTCAACATTTACACATTAAACACTAAATTTGAACGCTGACTAATTTCTTTTCAAGGAGACAATATGTAACAATAAGGCAAAAGACTTAAACTCGAATTTCACATTTAAATCCACTCTAAGCTACATTTTATTTGGATCTGAACCAAATCTCTCTCTCACTAAATGTGTCTGATAGTTTTCATCTCGATCCATGGATTTATTCTCTGATGACGTCTAATGTTGAAAACCTGAATGAAACAACGAACCAATAGGAAACATCTCCTCCTCGTTGGGGGTTTATATGATTTGGGCTTATGAAATTTTGTTAAATAGATTAAAATGATTTTCACCGTGAGACACATTCGTCCATTCACACACTTTAGCTGGGAATCAAACCACCGACCTTCACATAAGTGGACGACCTCTATACCACCTCATTTCTGCACTGCGGTGGTGCACGTGTCGACCCACGTCCCATCAGCCGGCGTCAGGTCGGCTTATTAGAAAATATTACAGGACGGACACACACACACACACACACACACACACACACACAGACACACACACACACACACACACACACACACACACACACACACACACACAGAGACACACACTCATCCATCCTCACATCTTCCTTCCTGACAGCGAAGTGTGAACCCAATCATCCTCCTCCTGGACGGGCGATTATCATACATCACTCTTATTATTGTGTGTGTGTGTGTGTGTGTGTGTGTGTGTCTCTGTGTGTGTGTGTGTGTGTGTGTGTGTGTGTGTCTGTGTGTGTGTGTGTCTGTGTGTGTGTGTGTCTGTGTGTGTCTGTGTGTGTGTGTGTGTGTGTCTGTGTGTGTGTGTGTGTGTGTGTGTGTGTCTGTGTGTCTGTGTGTGTGTGTGTGCGTGTGTGTGTGTGTGTGTGTGTGTCTGTGTGTATGTGTGCGTGTGTGTGTGCGTGTGTGTGCCTGTGTGTGTGCGTGTGTGTGTGTGTGTGTCTGTGTGTGTGTGTGCGTGTGTGTGTGTGCGTGTGTGTGCGTGTGTCTGTGTGTGTGTGCGTGTGTGTGTGACACCTCTCAGTGAAAACATCAGCTGTTTTTTCTTCCTTTTTGATGCTGGTTAAGATAAAAGAAAAAAAATAATTTCTAATCTGAAAACAGCTGACAGAGTTTGACAGGAGGACAAAGACAGTTTAGATGTTAAAGTTCCAGGATGTTGGTTTAAAACCTGGAACATGAATTTAAGAAAATTAAACTTCAGATTTTAATGATCACATCTGCAGAAATTCAGCCCTGACGTGATTCTGCTGCACGTTCGGTCGAAAGTCTACATGTGAAGTTAAATCAAGTTTCCGTTCCATGACTTGTGAATGAAGATGTTATGAAACACTCAAACTGGAAGAGACAGACGCAGACAGATCATCATCATCATCGTCATCCTCATCCTCATCCTCATCATCATCATCATCATCATCATCATCATCGTCATCCTCTTCATCCTCATCATCATCATCATCATCATCATCATCATCATCATCGTCATCCTCTTCATCATCATCATCATCATCCTCATCATCATCATCATCCTCCTCATCATCATCATCATCATCATCATCATCATCATCATCATAATCATCATCATCCTCTTCATCATCATCATCATCATCATCATCATCCTCTTCATCATCATCATCATCATCATCCTCTTCATCATCATCATCCTCATCATCATCATCATCATCATCATCCTCATCATCATCCTCATCATCATCATCATCATCATCATCATCATCCTCTTCATCATCATCATCATCATCATCATCCTCTTCATGATCATCATCATCATCATCATCATCCTCATCATCATCATCCTCATCCTCATCCTCATCATCATCATCCTCTTCATCATCATCATCATCATCATCATCATCATCATCCTCTTCATCATCATCATCCTCATCATCCCCACCATCCTCATCCTCATCCCATCCCCATCCTCATCATCCTCATCCACATCCTCTTCATCATCATCATCCTCATCATCCCCACCATCCTCATCCTCATCCCCATCCCCATCCTCATCATCCTCATCCACATCCTCATCCTCATCATCATCACCCTCATCATCCTAGTCATCATCATCATCATCATCATCATCATCCCCACCATCCCCATCCCCATCCCCATCCTCATCATCATCCTCATCCACATCCTCATCCTCATCATCATCACCCTCATCATCCTAGTCATCATCATCATCATCATCATCCTCAGCATCCTCATCATCCTCAGCATCATCATCATCACCTAGGTCATCACACTCTGTCCACAAATGACGCTGAGTTGATACTGTGTGTGTGTGTGTGTGTGTGTGTGTGTGTGTGTGTGTATGTGACATGTCGATCTGTCCTCGTGATGGGCCCCTGCTACCTGCTGTTTAGCAAAGAGCTACACACACACACACACACACACACACACACACAGCGTCCTTGCTGGACAGTGTGACGACCTCGGTGAGGATGACGATGAGTAAATAACAGCTAATGATCGGGGGTCAAACCAGAAGGTCGGTGGTTCGATCCCGGCTTCAACTTGAACGTGACAGAGCGATGTGAACAACGACCTGTTCCCAACGCTGAAGACGACGACGACTCCGGGGAGTTCAAATGTTCTGATGTAAGTTTGTTCAAAACTCTTAATGAGTGCGAGACGAGGAGGTTCGGCTCACGTTGCACTTTTCATTAATTCCTCTGTTAATGAGCAGCAACTGGTTTCGGTTGCAATTAATACACATTTTGTTTCCGACTGCACGAACAGAAAGTTCCACCGCAGCCGGACACGAGCTCCATGTCAATGACAAAAAGTCATTCCAGTGAAAAATCCGATGATGTTTAATTTGTGTTCGTGCCGAGTCGGAGAAGTTCTGATTCAGCGTCGCCGTTCGCACACGGGATGAGCTCCACGTTTCTACTTCCTGCCGCCACGCGACCCACGAAGCCTCCGACACTTCCCATCATCCTCTCCTCCTCCAGCTGAGCGACGACCGCTCTGAACCGAGCGTCTTCGTCCTCACGCGGACCTTCAGTCCTGAGTGATTCATCATCTCAGTGTCTCTGAGACTCCGGACCAGGACGCCGAGCGCTGTCGCTCCTTTGTGATTTCAGGCGTTTTGAATGTGCAGATGATGAATTAACCTGAAAGACCGGACTCAGATGATTCCTGGATTACGTTCTTCACGACACGAGACAGAATCTGCCCCCGGACGATACTTCTTCTCTTCGTGCGTGCATGCGTGTGCACGCGCGTGTGTGTGTGTGTGTGTGTGTGCGCGTGTGTGTGTGTGTGTGAGTGTGTGTGTGAGTGTGCGTGCGTGCGTGTGTGAGTGTGTGTGTGTGTGTGTGTGTGCGTGTGTGTGTGTGTGTGTGTGTGAGATAATAAATGTGTTTCATCATTAGCTTTTTATTAAAACAGAGAAAATGAACTTCAGAGCTTCAGTCTCACGTTATCGTCTCTGTATCACTTCACCTCCGTTCTTCCTCTTCATCTTCATCTCGTACTCTGACTTCCTGTCTCTCTCTGTCTCTCTTCCTCTGTTCCATCACGTCTTTTATTCTCTCTGAAAGCTTTTCATCCGCTCTGTGACGTTTCCTGTTCTTTGTTTTCCTGATTCCGTCGCTCACGTCTGCGACCTCTCGTCGTGTCGTATCTGTTTCTTTCCATCCTCTTCGTCGTCTCATGATTCTCCTCCTCCGGCGGGTCACAGGTCTGAAG
>NC_061530.1:20797500-20800000 GCF_022379125.1 Scophthalmus maximus | reverse complement strand
CGGCCACCGACACCCGGGATCCAGGTTGTTGCCTCGATCGGCACATTTCTGTCACGACAACTCGACGTGGCGACTCTGAATAGGAACAAGGGCAGAGCGTCTGGTTCAGTCAGTCCACCCAGTCAGGCTTTTTCATTGGATCCATGTTGGGAGTTCACAGTGAGCCGGAGTGTTGATCAAGCTGAGAGCGAAGACGTCTGACACGCGTCACGCGTCACACGTCACACGCTACAGAAAAGGAACTAGACTAGGAACGGCAGTAGAAGCAGAAAAGAGTTTACACTGGCGTCTCTCTCGTCCCACCTCTGAAGACAGAAGCTGGTGATTAAAGGAAGGAAGTTCGACGCTAAACGGCTGCTAACGCTCACGTTAGCATTGTAGCTATAGCAAAAAGTAAAAAAAACGTTCCATCAGTTATCAAACATGAGGAGTTGATGCCATATTGAGACGATATCTGAGCCGGTTTAAAAGATCAGAACCTGGTTCTTCCGAATATGTGAATGAACAGTGTGAAAGTCCCGTTTGAATCATGTGTTGTCTCGTATAAAACTGGACTGTCTCGCCCTTGAAAACAAACCATGGTACACAATGCAAAAGAAACACAAAAGAGAAAAACAGAAATCTCAATTCATTGTCCTTCAGTTTTGTTGAATCAAAATTTGGTCGGAGCTGCAGTCGAGAATTTCCAGACTCATTGATATGAGCCTGTTATTCATTCTGCAATTTAGAAGCTTGCTGAGGCAAAATGTTTTTATTTTCAAATTGCATCCAACCTCATGAAAGGAACAAGGACATATGTTGAATTTTAAATTTCTCCGGAGCGACCTTCTCCACAGAGGTGGGTTGTTCTGGCCTCACGGTGTTGGAACTGTAACGGATTGAATTTGTGTTTCGCTTCTTTGTTTAGAAATTACAAAAACTGTCCGAGGCCTTGGAGGCTTAAAGGAGAACTCCACGGATTTCACACAAAGATAGCTGCACTCCTCGGGCGGAGCATTTCACAGCCATGTCATCGGCATTATCAGCTCAGGCTTTCAGACCTCAAAACAAATCCGAATAAACTCGGCTGGAATCTCTGGATAATCCTCCAGGTGCATGGGAAGAAAAGACCGAATCCCTCTTTTAATTCTTCAGGTACCAGGGCCACATTCAGCTGCGATATCAATGCCATGAAGATAAATACTATATCTGTGTCGGCTCAATATTTAAAGGCCCAATGGAATGAAAAAATGGTCCAGGTTGAGTCATGTGTCTTTGTGTAAAGAGTTCATTTCTCTCGGGTTATAAAACCAACATCCTGCTGATAGTTACTGTCCACGCTGCTGTAAACGATGAGCAATAATCAATATCCACCACGGCTCCCTCCATTGATCCATGTTTCAACATGAGGAATCCAACATGTGACGTCTGATTCACCGGAGCTGAGGCCAAAAGTGTTTTCCCCGTCAAAACATCACAAGCTCCAAGATGGCGGCGCCCGTATCCCAGATACTTTAGCTTCCTTCTTGTACAACGGGAGGAAGTGGAGACGCGTTACTGTCTTCGTTGACTGTAAACTTCATCAACCCTTCTTAGCTTCATGTTTTTACCAGACACACGTCAAAAAGCTCTGACATCCATTTCTCTGCGTCTGAAAGAAACGAGGATTCAAATGTTTGATGAGCTTTTTGTAAAAAATGTTTTATTTTAATCAACATTCTGGTCTTTGTTCTCGTCCTGAAGCTACAAATCACAACCGAGCGTCCGTCTACAAACTCTTTCTGAGGACAGAACCGTCACTCTCCTCCGTCTGGTTCTGAAGCCGCCTGGTCGAGTTCACCTTCGGCTCTGTAATCTGAGTTTGTATGACGCCGGTGACCCGACCGGCCAGAGGCGGCGTCTCCGGCGCTGATCTCCAATCAGAGCTAATGCTCGTCAAGTGTCCTCGTCCACCGCCGCCGCCTCCTTCAGGGCAATGAGATAACAGCAGCGCATTTACACTAAGTGCTCCAGTTAAAGTGGAGAGGTGCTGTGGGGAGATCAATTATGATCCCGGGTGGAGGATGACGACTTGCTCTTCTTTTGTCTCGCTCTCTCGCCTCGCGTCGTCTTTTCTCGTCGCTTGTGATGAAACATTACTCACGGCTGCAGGTTTGTTCCTCGACAGCACAGAGACCAAAGGTGCAGGAAAGGAAACGACTCCAAAAATTGGAAAAAGCACCAACAATGTGAGAATATGATATAAATTCTAACCTACGACAGGGTCAAAGGAAGCTCTTTCTGCTGTCAAGTGAAGACTTGAACCACTTTACACTCTGTCTAATTGATTCACTCTATTCTATTCAGCTGCCGTCGCCCATTTGTTGTAAATCTCTTAGTCTGGTTTCAGATGGAAATGCATGTTCATGTGTTTTGCACAGATGAGAAACGAGTTTTGGACTGAAACCGTATTGTTTCTACAAGGCAAACCTCGGATCGCCCTCCAGGAGAAGCTAGGTGCAGCTAATTATCAGTACTTTAC
>NC_061530.1:20777500-20790000 GCF_022379125.1 Scophthalmus maximus | reverse complement strand
TTGAGTTTATTTTTCACGTTACTTGCAACAAACTCGCGTGAGTAACGTTTGGTGTGAACGCAGCATTACACTGCAATAACCAACACTTGCTCATCTAAATATGAGTTTTAAATAACAAAATATTTAATGGCATTTTCAACTTAAAGCTCCAGTGTCTCATTTTTGTTAATGTTCTGGCGGCATCTAGTGGTGAAGTGTCAAACCGCAGCCAACTGAGCGACCGACAGGGGACACTTTATGGTGGCGCACCGCCGATTCCGTTTCCATTTTCTTTTGTTCAGATCATTGATCTTTCATGGATATAAAAACCTCCAACTGTGAGTTTTCCTGACTCTTCTCTTTGTGTCTGCGGCTCGTTGTTAGAAAAAGACTTTGCTCAGGATTCGTTTCCCACCGAGTTAAAAGCTCAGCGAACCTGATCTCAGTGGCTGAACACCAGGACTTTGTGAAATTGCCACTCGGCTCCAGGAAAAGTTTAATGGAGGTTTCATGTCCGGCGCCAGCAGGCAGGAACACGGATCCAACCGACAAACGGAATCACGCACATCAGAAGGAATCAAACTCTGTAACGTCCCGTCGGACGTCCTGTTCCACGTGAAGATCCCCACACGGCCGACGCATCACGGACGCTCGAGGAGGAAATTCTCCTGCGGATTCAAACTGCAGCAAAAAGAAATGAAAAATGAAGGTAGTTTTCTATTTGTATGTATTGTGAGATCGTTTCACCTCGTATCAAATCAGGTAATGTGACGAGTAATAAACCTGTAAACTGAAGGTGGGGAAGGTCTCTGATCGCCTCAGTGGCTGTCGATGTCATGTTTCTGTCTGAAGCACATTTCAGTTGTGTCACTGTTCATTTCACTGTTTCCCCTCGACGCTCCGCTGACGTCTCCGGGTCTCGTTGTATTTCCAGGAAAGAAAAATGCGTCTCTGTCTCCAGCTCAACACGAGTGGAGCGGCTCCAGAGCCATTTGAAGACGTTCTCATGTTTCTGAGCATTGCATTGTGGGAGGTCGTGTTCACGGAGTCGCTCGGGACCGGGCAGGTGGACCGGCCAACACAGGAAGAGCCTCGGGTTTCATGCAGATTCACGCCACATGGGAAAATACGTCCCGGTGTTTCCGTGGCTGAGGGCGAAAACTCAGACGCCGGTTTGGTTCCCAACAGTTACACTGTGTGATATTTAAATTCAGATGTGAATTATGTATTTTGTACATTTTTGTCAGGAATCAGAGACGTTTCAGTGTGAAAACTCGCCCACGTTCTCCTCTCTGATTGGTTCTCATGGACGTCGCCAACACTTCCTGTCAGGAACAGTTCCACGCGTGCTCGTCGTCCTCGTCCCTGATCTGACCTTTCACCGTCGCTGTTCCTCCTTCAGAGGAGTTTCTGTCACTAAGCAACCATCTGCTTCCTGTTGACCCCACGTGACCAGAGTGAACGTGGTCTAGAACTGCAGCAGCTCTGAGCTTGATCATTCTTATTCATATCTGTGTAACATGTCATGAGAATCCATCTGTAGAGAGATAATGTGTCGTCGGTCGTCTGATCAATTAGACGGACTGCGACTTTCTGCTGGTGGAACAGGTGGAAGGTGAAGAGCCGGCGTGATGTCGCATCACAACACGTCTGATCCACGGAGAATCTCCTCGTTAGAAGCAGTTAACACGCCGAGCCGCCGTCGACGGAAACAACAGGAAGTCTAATGCATCGGATGTAACTGGTGTTAATGTGTTAAACCTGTCGGAGCACAGCTTCCCTTCATATTTCACAAGTACAGTTTAATTAATTGGATTTTCACAAAAACAGCAGAGTACATGAAGAAGATCTGCTGAACAGTGAGAGTTCTCACACGGTTGATTTCTTCTGAATCCAACTCAGGTCGATGTTCGACCCCGAACGCGTCGGAGCGAGAAATGTTTCTACTTTGTCGAATCCTTCACGCAGCTCGATGCTTTTAATCATCTCGCATTAAATACACAAAAGACAGCAGCAATAACCAGGGCGACGCTCTGCTCTTCGGCCGCTGCGATCAGAAGGTTTACAGGAGGACAAGTGACGTTTTCACTCGGTCGCCTCGAATAAAGCTCTGAGCTAAATGTCTGAACTGCGACTCAGAGGCGGAGCCAGGTATATTCTTCTTCTCTTCTCTTTCCTTTTGTGATCCGAGGCGTCACTTTGATTAAGATTCACGAACCCAAACGGAAAAGGAATAAGTGGAGCCAATCCCAGCTGACATTGGGCGAGAGGCGTGGTTCACCCTGGACAGGTCCCGGCCTATCACAGGCCACATACAGAGACTGACAACCACTCACTCTCACATTCACACCTACGGTCAATTTAGAGTCTCCAGTGAACCTGACCCCATTCTCATGTCTGTGGACTGTGGGAGGAAGATGGAGAACCAGGAGAGAACCTGGAGAGAACCTGGAGAGAACCAGGAGAGAACCTGGAGAGAACCTGGAGAGAACCTGGAGAGAACCTGGAGAGAACCTGAAGAGAACCTGAAGAGAACCTGGAGAGAACCTGGAGAGAACCTGGAGAGAACCTGGAGAGAACCTGGAGAGAACCAGGAGAGAACCTGAAGAGAACCTGGAGAGAACCTGGAGAGAACCTGGAGAGAACCTGGAGAGAACCAGGAGAGAACCTGGAGAGAACCAGGAGAGAACCTGGAGAGAACCAGGAGAGAACCTGGAGAGAACCTGGAGAGAACCTGGAGAGAACCTGGAGAGAACCTGAAGAGAACCTGGAGAGAACCTGGAGAGAACCTGGAGAGAACCTGGAGAGAACCAGGAGAGAACCTGGAGAGAACCAGGAGAGAACCTGGAGAGAACCCACACACACGGGGAGAACATGCAAACTAATTGAAAGCAGCAGGTTGGACTGTGCAGCTCAAAGCCGCTCGTCCTCTGGAGTGTGTTTTCCCTCGCGCCGCCTCCTTCTGATTCAGCGCGAGCACTAATGAAGCAGGTTCCCTGAACCGTGACTCCCCAAGAAAAACCTGTGATGTGGTGGGAGGCGTTTCCATGACAGCTCAGTTAATTTATCACAGGACTGCTGCAAAGGACATTTTAATTACCTGCAGACATCATGAAGAGACGGAGAGAGAGGCAGAGGGATGGAGAGAGAGAAGAAAGAAAGAAGGAGAAGAAACAGAGAGATGATGGTGTGTGTTTGTGAGGAGGAATAATTAAGTCTTTTCATCCACATCCAATGACAGGAGTAACATTTAGCTGCTGTGTGTGCAGCACACACACACACACACACACACACACACCTGCTCTAACCTTTTACAGTCCGGTGTCTAATGGGCAGGAAAAAAGACGAGGGGAAGCACACACACACACACACTCACACACACACACACACACACTCACACACAGACCACACAAACACACACACCACACACCACACACACACACACACACACACACACACACACACACACACACACACACACCACACACACACACACCACACACACACTTTGACATTAACCATCACAACTATATGCTTAACCTCTAACTCGAACCTGAATCTATAGAGAAATGTTCTTCTTTCCACCTTTTTCTAGTTTGACAGCAGATTAAAAAATAATCTGGTTGGTTGTGAACTTCAGTCTTCAATCATTAGTGTCTGGAACCGTTGACATGGAACTAAAACGTTCCTTCAGATCGTCGATCATTTCCACGACACTCAGGTGCGATTAAAAAAATGATTCTGCCGACGTACGAGGAACCGACGGCTACAAGGAGACGTTCCTCTCCAGTCCAGCAGGTGGCGGTGATGCAGAAGACGAACAACAGCGACGACGCTAAACCACGCAGCGCTGCAACAACAGTAAACAAGGAGGAGATTCAAATCATCGACGAGCTTTAGTAACAGAGAGTTCTTAAAAGACCTGAAAGTGAGGAAACGCCGGAGTACTCGACCAATCAGGAGTCTTCAGCTCTGCAAGCCCCTCCCCAAAGCTTCCTGTTATTCATAACATTATTTCCCGTGTACTTGCTTTAGCACTGACAGCGTGCAGGCACAATGCTTCGACACAACATGGACGCTATGATGGACACAACATGGACGCTATGATGGACACAACATGGACGCTATGATGGACACAACATGGACGCTATGATGGACACAACATGGACGCTATGATGGACACAACATGGACGCTATGATGGACACAACATGGACGCTATGATGGACACAACATGGACGCCGGACGGGAACATGGCGACTGAAACTAGCGAACACAAGTCGTTAACCCTCAAACTGCCCTTTGACGTTACCAAGAAAATCATAAATCTCCTGAAAACTGTGTTTTCAAACCAAAATTTGTCCCCACAACGATAGAAAACACCTGTCGGCACACACACACACACCTGTGTTTACCACACCTGCGAGGACCCGGTTTGACCTAGAAGCCTGTGAGAGTTTGACGGACCAATCAGACGAGCAGAAAACTTCCTGGCCTCCATCAAACTCGGGAACAGGAGCGTTAATGAAGTCGTGTCATGTCACTTGAGTAATTAAGCCTCTTAACGTGTCAAACATCCAATTAGCTCGCTCTTGTTCGCAGCGGCGGGACGTCGGCTCGCAGCGGGAACAAGAAATAGACTCAAAGTCTACATTAAAAGAACAAAAACGGATCTGCAGTTTTTTTTCTTTCTTTTTTTCCATCACCGTGGAAACGGCGTCGATGTCAACAGCAGCGGCTGAAACCATTAATTATTTTTTATTATTAATGAATCTGTCGATGATTCTCTTCTCTTTATATACAGTCTCTGATCGTCTTTATATACAGTCAGTGATCGTCTTCATATACAGTCAGTGATCGTCTTTATATACAGTCACTGATCGTCTTTATATACAGTCACTGATCGTCTTTATATACAGTCACTGATCGTCTTTATATACAGTCAGTGATCGTCTTTATATACAGTCAGTGATCGTCTTCATATACAGTCGCTGATCGTCTTTATATACAGTCAGTGATCGTCTTTATATACAGTCAGTGATCGTCTTCATATACAGTCAGTGATCGTCTTTATATACAGTCAGTGATCGTCTTTATATACAGTCACTGATCGTCTTCATATACAGTCACTGATCGTCTTTATATACAGTCGGTGATCGTCTTCATATACAGTCAGTGATCGTCTTTATATACAGTCGCTGATCGTCTTTATATACAGTCACTGATCGTCTTTATATACAGTCAGTGATCGTCTTTATATACAGTCAGTGATCGTCTTCATATACAGTCACTGATCGTCTTTATATACAGTCAGTGATGGTCTTTATATACAGTCAGTGATCGTCTTTATATACAGTCAGTGATCGTCTTTATATACAGTCAGTGATCGTCTTCATATACAGTCAGTGATCGTCTTTATATACAGTCAGTGATCGTCTTTATATACAGTCGGTGATCGTCTTCATATACAGTCACTGATCGTCTTTATATACAGTCGGTGATCGTCTTCATATACAGTCAGTGATCGTCTTTATATACAGTCGCTGATCGTCTTTATATACAGTCTCTGATCGTCTTTATATACAGTCACTGATCGTCTTTATATACAGTCGGTGATCGTTTTCATATACAGTCGCTGATCGTCTTTATATACAGTCGCTGATCGTCTTTATATACAGTCAGTGATCGTCTTTATATACAGAACCCTCTGTTTTCTCCCGAGCGACCTGAGGTAGTGATGATGTGATTTATTCGACCTCCTGCAGGTTCAGGTCCTCGCTCGGTGACGAGCGTCGTCCTCGGCCTCTCTGCGCCTCAGCAGGTCCGACACTAACGGCGCCGATGTGTAATTTAAAGGCCGCGGTTCCCCCGTGCTCAGAATGTGATGCTGATGCACGGAGCGTTAAAATGTAAATGCGGCGCTCGGCGCTGCCGCTCGCCCGCAGGCTGCCGAGGTGTTATGAAGTATGTATATGTATGTATATGTATAAGTATGTATATGAAGCCAATCAGAGGCCTGCGATGTGACTTTACAGCCGCCATCACAAACCAATCACATCGTCTGAGGGCGGCTCCGCGGTCTGACCATAAATACAACAAACATCAGCCTCCATCACTATGTAGTTTCATACATTCCACACATTAATGTTTCAGAGCGTATGGAATCTTTATTGTTTGGTCGGAGGCCTGGTCGTCTTCTTGATGATGTGTGTGAGCAGCTGCTGCTCGACTGTGTCACTGCGGCTGGAAAAACTGCTTCTGTCCGCGGCCACAGGCGGAGGGATATAAATTAAATCTACACTCTGCATTATTCATAACAGTTTACCACACTTTAATCTTTCTAATGCACAAACTGTGGTAAAGTGTGAGGCTGAGGGAGGCGAGCGGCCACTTTGTGCTCGTTTCCCCAAATCAGCACTCGTGAGTTAGGAAAGTTAGAAGTGCACAAAGAACTTGAGGGGGAACTTTGACCTCGCCGACCTTCGAGGACGTGTCGACGGGTTCAGGGTGAACATGTGGTTGTTTCTTTGAGATGATCTTTCTCCAGTTTCTCACTCAACTACAGAAAACCTTCAACAAAAACTCTCTCTGTTGAAATGAATCAGTGCTTCAGGTGATTGCGTCCGATCCTTCTTAAATATTGAATGTGTGAAAGTTTCTGACCTGATCTGTGTGAAGCCGCAGCACAGATGTAAATTTCTCTCTCGGTTTTTGAATCTGTTGTTTCTGCCGGTTATTAAAGCTCATTATCAGCCGGCAGTTTGTTTTCCACAGCCACGAGACTCAGCAGGACAGAAGACGATAAAAATCCAAAACGAGCTTCTAATGACTCATTTGTGCAGATGAGATTAAATAAACTCCAACGCGGTGAATCGTGTTGAAATACATCGGTGAAACATCTTCCACCTCTGGTCTGTCTGTGGACCAACCAACCAGAGGTGAACACATGACCTCCAGAAGAAAAGAACCTGGAGACGTTGGTGTCGACACTCATCAGACCATCATCTGACATTTTGTCCATTCAAAAGATCTGAGTGATTTGGCATCGAGGTTTTTGTTCTTTTGAAAGATGAAGTGACATTTGAAGATTGTTGTATTTCAAACTCATCCTGGTTTCAACACAAACGTGTCTGGATCATAAATCTGTCCGAGGATCAAACCCGCGGACCTTTTTGGTCACCGGGTGGATTCTCCCCCGCCGCGACGCCTCCTCGCGTCCCGTCATCCGCAGCTTTTATTAGCCGGCTGACATTTGAGTCACGCGTGGTGTTATTACCCAAACTGTGCCGAGGAATGAACTGTGGTGAGTTGTCCCTCCTGTGACGCTGTCGGATCAAGTCCCGGGCGTCAGGAGGACCAACGGCATTGTTCGGTCCCGTATGGATTCACTGTGTGTGGACTCTGGAGTACAGGAGCCCAGAGGGGACAGAGCTCTGGCTATGGACCACATGCTGCGGCCCTGATCTTTGAATGTCAAGCACAAGCTACTGGACACTGACAGAACATTGGAAAGGTTCAAAATGTTTGTGAAACTATAAATCTAGAATCTGTTGGGAAAGTGCAGTTGTCCAATGCAAGTATCATCATCCCGCCGTGACGGCACCTGACCCGACTCCGCCCCTCCTGCAGGACGCCCCTGGTCCAGGTGTCTCTCCTCCGCCGGTCGATGATGCCGAGGAGAGAGGACGAGAGAGACGAGGAGAGAGGACGAGAGAGACGAGGAGAGAGACGAGGAGAGAGGAAGAGGGAGACGAGAGAGACGAGGAGAGAGGACGAGAGAGACGAGGAGAGAGGACGAGAGAGACGAGGAGAGACGAGGAGAGAGGACGAGAGAGACGAGAGAGACGAGGAGAGAGGACGAGAGAGAAGAGAGAGACGAGGAGAGAGGACGAGAGAGACGAGGAGAGAGGACGAGAGAGACGAGGAGAGACGAGGAGAGAGGACGAGAGAGACGAGAGAGACGAGGAGAGAGGACGAGAGAGAAGAGAGAGACGAGAGAGACGAGGAGAGACGAGGAGAGAGGACGAGAGAGACGAGGAGAGAGGACGAGAGAGACGAGAGAGACGAGAGAGACGAGGAGAGAGGACCAGAGAGACGAGAGAGACGAGAGAGACGAGGAGAGAGGACGAGAGAGACGAGGAGAGAGGACGAGAGAGACGAGAGAGACGAGGAGAGAGGACGAGAGAGACAAGAGAGACGAGAGAGACGAGGAGAGAGGACGAGAGAGACGAGAGAGACGAGGAGAGAGGACGAGAGAGACGAGAGAGACGAGAGAGACGAGGAGAGAGGACGAGAGAGACGAGAGAGACGAGAGAGAGAGGACGAGAGAGACGAGAGAGACGAGAGAGACGAGGAGAGAGGACGAGAGAGACGAGGAGAGACGAGAGAGACGAGGAGAGACGAGGAGAGAGGACGAGAGAGACGAGGAGAGACGAGGAGAGACGAGGAGAGAGACGAGGAGAGACGAGAGAGACGAGGAGAGACGAGGAGAGAGGACGAGAGAGACAAGAGAGACGAGAGAGACGAGGAGAGACGAGAGAGACGAGGAGAGACGAGAGAGACGAGGAGAGAGGACGAGAGAGACGAGAGAGACGAGAGAGAGAGGACGAGAGAGACGAGAGAGACGAGAGAGACGAGGAGAGAGGACGAGAGAGACGAGGAGAGACGAGAGAGACGAGGAGAGACGAGGAGAGAGGACGAGAGAGACGAGGAGAGACGAGGAGAGACAAGGAGAGAGACGAGGAGAGACGAGAGAGACGAGGAGAGACGAGGAGAGAGGACGAGAGAGACAAGAGAGACGAGAGAGACGAGGAGAGAGGACGAGAGAGACGAGGAGAGACGAGAGAGACGAGGAGAGACGAGGAGAGAGGACGAGGGAGACGAGAGAGACGAGGAGAGAGACGAGGAGAGAGGACCAGAGAGACGAGAGGACGGGCTCCTGTCACACAGGAGGAGACAGTGTTGGGATCAGGACAGTCAACACAAACGAGACCTGATCACACGTACGAGTTTCTACTGTCTGAAAAACGGTCTTGGGTTTAGAAGAAGAGTCGTTTGTCAAATAATCAGGATCTACATTTTACTACAAAGCATTTTCTGTCCATCAAGGTCCCGCCCATATAAATATATCTAAAAATCTAAAAATGTTAAATCTAAAAATACCAAACGTGCCGATCCTTTGTTCCCTCAAGCTGTTTTTCTTCTTCCTGTGTATGAATGAGATTCATAAAACAAAGACGGTGGTTACATCAGATGAACTGATAATTAAAACTATAATGTATGATGGTCAATAGAACAACAAAGGAGTACGTCCGCTCCCTTCTGGAACCTGAAGTCACTTTCAGTGAACTTCAAAACAGTCTTATCTCTTAAAGGAAAGAAACCTGAGGCTGTTTATCGATCTGTTTGTTTCCTGCCAAACCCGGAGACACAAATGAGACGAGAAGGGATTAAATGAAAATAAATGAAGAGCGAGGGCAGAGTGCTGCAGCCTCTGGACGCTGTGGTCAGTCGCTTTGTTTTTCTGGAGGAATATTTCAGGAAATAAGAGTTATGAATCTCTGAGGTCTGGACAGAAACACAGGAGATGTAAATTTCAAATCTAAATCTGGATTCGCAACAAATCTCTCTCTCACAGAATCAGTCAGTGAACGTGTCTGAAGGTTTTCCTCTGGATCCATGAATTATTCTCTGTGAAATCAGTGAACATGTTAAAAAAAACGTTGAAAGAGTGATTCAAATATTTCTGGCTCTGCCCCCTTGTCCAGATCCACAGCAACATTTAGGTGTCGTGGAAATTCCTTCAGTAGTTTTTGCGTAAACCTGACAACCAGCTAACCAACCAACCAACTAACTAGCCAAACAACCCACCAACCAACTATCTAACCAGCTAATAAACCAACTAACCAACCAACCAACTGACCAACCAACTAACCAAACCAACACACCAACCAACTAACCAAACCAATGTACTAGCCAACCAACCATCTAATCAACCAACCAACACACCAACCAACTAACCAGCTAATCAGTCAACCAACCAACCAACCAACTAAATCAACCAACCAACCAACCAACTAACCAGCGAATCAACCGACCAACCAACTATCTAACCAGCTAATAAACCAACTAACCAACCAACCAACTGACCAACCAACTAACCAAACCAATGTACTAGCCAACCAACCATCTAATCAACCAACCAACACACCAACCAACTAACCAGCGAATCAACCAAGCAACCAACTAACCGACCAACCAATCATGTTGAAAAACATTTAAAAAGTGATTTGAACATTCCCGTCTCCGCCCCTTTGTCCAGATTGAGCAGATTCCTTCTCGCTCCATGTTCCGTCCTCCATCCGAACAGAAACACGAGAAGGAACTGGACGAGGTTTCATGTGTTGATTGTGGTTTCATTACGACGTCTCTTCTTCAGCCTCTCCTCTGCTTCCCCTCTCGTTAACTCCCTCTCTCCCCTCCGGCCTCAGGTTTACGTGGCGTGCAGCCTGCTCTCTAACCAGGTCAGATGAGCGGCGGCGCGCCGCTGTGTCCACATGCGGCCCGTCGCAGCCATCAATCAGCCGGGCCTGCTGAGGCGCCCAGCCGGGACCGGACGGGCGGCCGAGGAGACGGAGATCCATCGCTGCTGAACGACTCCTCCATCACAACACGGGAAGAGAAAATCTTCTTAAATCAATTCTGCTGCTGACGCTCCGTTTCTCCGAGATGATTGGCTCTTAACAAGTTCAGGAAAAGTCTTACATGGTCGTATTACCTTACAGCTGGCGTCCATACCACTGTACGTATGTTTCACCTGGAGCACGGCGTTCACAAAGCTTCCATTCGTACGCAGATGACACAAGACTGTCTTTCTCTGCTCAGATCAATATTCTCAATGACTTGAGTCCTGGACATGAAATATGAATTTCTCTCAGTTAAATATTGCCGAGATATTATCTTTGATAACTTGTATCTGGGCATCATCTTCAATTAACGAACTCAGCTCAAGAAAATCTGATCAATCAATATTTGCGCTTTTTTTTACACTTTATACAGAACAATTCACAAAAGCAATTCATTACAAATCATCCCATTATTGGGTTCGACAAAAATAAGGTTGATCCAATAATGTAATAACCTCCTATGTATTACATCATTGGTACTGAGATTATTACAGCATTGGGTAAGTAAGTATTACATTTTCAGGGTTTTATTACATTTATGGGGTAAAGTAGAGATTTGTATAACATTATTGGTTCTACAGGGTCTGAATTCATCTTTTTAAAACTATTTTACATTTTACTGTAAATATTTTACCTTCACTCTGATCTGACTGAATATTTTAATATATTTTTGAATCTTTAATTTTTTTTCATGGTCTCTCTCTTCTCATCTGTAAAATGTTTTACTCCACTTCTGTTCTAATGTTTTTTTTCTGCTTTGGAAAGGTGCGAGATGAATAAAGTTTCATCGTTCGTTGACCGAACAAACCGACCGACAAATCGGCAACGAGCTGACGGTGAACTGATCTGCAGCCGGTGCTTTATTCACTGCAGCTTCACCACGACACTGTGTAAATCTGCTGTGGCTGCAGCAGCGATGACTCATGGTGTGTGTGTGTGTGTGTGTGTGTGTGTGTGCAGCCGCTCGCTGCAGCATCAGGACCAAGGTGAATAACTTGTTTGTGCATTATATTTGTGAGTGTGTCAGGAGCAGGCAGAGGAAGATGAACGGTGCCACGGAGATTCGGTTCACACATCATTATTAGCTCCTTTCGCACAGACTCTAAATCCCATCATGCACTGCAGCCGGCGTGTCACCAAGCGACGCCGCTGGAAGAACTCGACTCAACACGCTGCTGCGCTATGAGATCACAACTGTGTGTGAATCCTCCATCGACACCTCACTGGCTGACATCAGCTGACGAAACGCCGCCGCCGTCCCACGATGCATTGCACAGGAGCAACGGAGCAACAGCAGAGAGAAGCGTCCTTCTGCTGCGTCGCGGACAGATTTACTCACCATGAGCGTTTCTCTCTCTATCGCACTGCGGCCACGCGACGCCGCGCTGCGTTCAGGGACAATAATCAGAGTGGAATAATCATCAATAATAATAATGATGATGACGAACAGACGGGTCGTAAAACTCAACCTTCAATTAAAGGTCAACGCCGTAAAATATTCTCTCAACGAATTACTTTATATATATTTAAGTCAGACTTTCTTTCTTTACTCAGCTTATGAACTCATTTATTAAGTGATATTTATTTTCCTCCTCCTCTTCCTCCTCCTCCTCCTCCTCCTTTTCCTCCTTTTCCTCCTCTTCCTCCTCCTCCTCCTCTTCCTCCTCATCCTTCTCCTCCTTTTCCTCTTCCTCCTCTTCCTCCTCCTCTTCCTCCTCCTCCTCCTCTTCCTCCTCCTCCTTTTCCTCCTCCTCCTCCTCATCCTCCTCCTCCTCCTCATCCTCCTCCTCCTCCTCTTCCTCCTCCTCCTCATCCTCCTCATCCTCCTCCTCCTCATC
>NC_061530.1:20750000-20772500 GCF_022379125.1 Scophthalmus maximus | reverse complement strand
GATGATTCCACATCGTCTGTGTTGACGTTTTGTGGGAGAAATGTGAAAATATCAGGTACGTTTAGTCGGCAGCAGCCATCTTGGTTGTTTACAAAAGTCGCTTCCCTCCGCGTCATGGTATAAACCCCGCCCACTACCAAATAATCACTTTGTGATTGGACTGGCAAGTTTTCTGCCGGAAGGGAAATCAACTTCCTAACGTGAAGAGATCCAAGACCGTGAGTCTGGCAGAGGGAATTCAAATGAGCTCCCAGAATTCATCTGGGCCCCAGGCTACTGTAGGTCACCACGTGGAGCAGGAACTCGTGTTACTGGACGTGTTCATGAAATTGAGATTCAGACGACTGAACGTGTCTAACCAAGGAAAGTTCATCAGGCTCAGAACTATGAAGTCCAGGAAAATGTCAAATTCTGCATCGCGAATGAGCGGATGAGAGAATTCAGACTGACAGGACTTAAGAGCGGATTAGTGTCGACAGGAAAAACACAAGAGCCTCCAGATCATTACTGTTGCCTGATTAAGTCCAGAGAGGAGGTTTGTGTTTTTTCCTTTTGTTACGTGCGGATTAACAAAACCAAAATCTGCCCTGAGGGACAATTAAGTCTGAGAGGAAAAAAGAAACGAGGAGACGTCGTGATGTCGAGACGGAATAAAGGAGGCAACAGAAAACAATCTGTCGCTCGGTCAGGATGAGCAACACTAACAGGACGAACTCATGGATCTGAGCAACATCAATATGTCTGATCGACCAAGTAAAAGAGTTTGGTCGCCGGATCATTTATATTTACTGACACGAGTAAACACAACCCGACGTGGTCGTCGGGGACGTACGCAGTGAAACACCAGAGAAGAGAGCACTAATGTTTCCTTCTCCTCAGTCGGCCTCGTGGTTTCCTTCAGTCCGTCTCTTCCTCCGAGCTGCAGCAGCTTCCTTATTAAAACGGATTCAGATTCCGGGGCCCGAAGCTTCTCGTGCACTTACTTTAAATCATCCTGCAGAGGAGCATCTGAGAGGCTAAACGCCTGCATCTGTCTGTCCCCCTTATTTTGTAATTGCCACCATCCCGTATCGATTACGCTCAAAAATCCATTGGGCCTAATGTGATTTCATTAAGATACAGTCCAAGTGACCTGTTCCAAACAAATACATCAGAGCGGAGGGTCGATCTGCGACATTGAAATCCTTGAAGCATTCCACGATTATTTCTTTTTTCTTTTTCTATGTTTCCCATGTGAAAAAAAGTATGAGGTATGGAGCATCCGTCACAGTCGGAGGTGGAATAACCTCAGGTTTTACCACCTGAGGAGCAGAAGCTGAGAGTTGCTTTGCCTCGGTCGTGTCTGAGAGCAGAAGGTCGAGGCTTCACGCTGAGACTCTGAAACCTGGAGACGACTTTGGAGAAAACAACTGGACCAACATCACAGGAAGTCAAGTTTTCATTGATGTGTTCAGAGAGCGAATGGACGCAAGAGGCTTTTAAACCAACAACATGTTCGTGACCTTTATAATCATCACTATGACGACGACATCATTCATCCTTCATTGACAACAACAACAACAACTGCCAGCGATCAACTCAGTTCCAGTCAAACTCACTTCAGCATCTGTTTATGAGGTGAAGTGGAGAATTCTACAATTCCAATAAAATCTAGAAGAAAAAAAATCGTCTGTCACCGGCAGATTTCAACTTTCGAAAACCAGCAGAGCAGCGTGGAGTCCGTCGGCCACCTACCGTACTCGATGTCGTAGAACACGATGAACTTCTGCCAGCGCAGCTCCTCCACCAGCGTCAGCATGACGTCGTTGAGGCGAACCGGCGGCCGGGCGGCGAGCGTGTAGCGCTGCCCGCCGGGGCTCGGGTTGAACTGGCAGGCGGTGCGCGGCGAGCCCTCGGCGTTCCTCTGGATGTACAGGTGGGGGATGTGCATGGCGTCCGTCAGCGACTGCAGGGCGCTGGCCGAGGCGCAGCCCGTCGACGTGACCAACGCCAGGATGCCCTGGTTCATCAGCTCGCAGGCTGCAGAGGCAACAGGAAGAGTTCGTATCACACATCAACAAACCTTTAATGGAGACACAAACTTTAGTCCCTGAGGCGTAAAAAATGCAACTTCAGGATGTGGCGCAACACAAGAAAAGCAACAGCATTCACACAAAAATGAAGAAATTATAATCACATTTATAAGCGCACGCGGAGCAGAGGAGCAGGACTAACGTTAAATGATGCCCTGAGCTCTCGCCAGGCTGCGGCGTCATGAATCCAGCCAAGCGTCCGACAGGTAACACCACTGAGTTTCCCCCGAGCTGACCCACTTCTGAACTAACTAACCTGCACTTTGTCTCAGTGCAGAAGGAGAGCGGATGCTCGGAGGATTAAATAGGCCACACATCCAGTCTGGTAACGCTCAGCTGAAAGGTCAGAATTCACCATTTCTCTCTCCAGGAGGCGTTTGGGAAGAATCAAGAGATTTCCTCACGTGCGGAGACGACGCCCGGATACATCACGACAGGATGTTTGCAGACAAACAATCATCTCTGAGCTCATCGTTTCAACAGGAGCCGAGAACCAACAAACACGTCGCTCCTAGCGAAGGAGTGTGAGATCAACAACAACTGATCAGAAGAAGAACACACGGTGAACGTGAGGAGGCAGGAATACTGTTTGTTCCAGGGGCCACACAGACATTAGCGTTAGCATTAGAATGCTAATCAGCCATGCTCAGTAAACAATGTTTACTTGCACAAATCTCTCAGGCCCAACGGAGCTGATGAACAATCAGCTGAAGTCACACAGACGCTGTCCAGGGCCCAGCGGCGCCACGTTCCGTCCTTCCACCAAGTCGCCTGGAAATCTGCTCTGGAGTTTTTCGCATAATCCTGTTGACAAACAAATAAACCAACCAACCAACAGACGGACAGGAGTGAAAACAACGAGCAGCCTCCGACGTGAGAACAACCCTGACGGTTCTTGCGACCTGGTTCCAGTTCATCTGCTCTGGATGACATGGACATGGAAGGATACTCCAGCTTGTTTGGCCTCTGAACAACTGGCCAGTTCCCACAGTGAAGAGAAACGTCGATGTCCCGCTCACTCAAATAACCACACGGCTCAAAAGTTTGTAAACGGGTGCCGACACTTTACGCTGCCATATTGCTGTGACGTCAATTCTACCAACTCGTTCTACATGGATCTTGCCCGAGTTTCCGATTTGGAATCTTCTCCAACCGGCTCCTGGTTCTTTGCTGCTAACTCAGCGTATCTTCTCCTGCCAGAGCTCCACCTCCACCATCTTCCTGTTCCTCTTGGCCTGCAGCTGCCCCACATGATGCCTACAGTCAAATGTTTTCTGTCTGGACTCTCTTCTCCTTCCAGCCACAAATCTAATCATCTCTCTGATCGTGGGAACCTCTCGAGTGTTTGGCACTTTACTACGTCTCCAGGTTTATTGGCCGATGTCACACACACACACACACACACACACACACACACACACACACACACACACACACACACACACATGTGAGCTCCTCACTCATCCTCTTACTGACCCTCTGGGAGATAAGATCTGGATCAAGTGTAAACGCTCCACGGTTCCTTTGAGTACTGTGACTCATCTGATGTCCACTTCCTGCAGAGACATTTTAGAATCTGTTCTTTTATCTTCTCAGACTGTATCATCGTAAACCTTTTCATGTTTAAACCGTCTCCCTTTGAAGCCCAGACACACGACCCTGCCGGGGGCCACAAGAGCCAGAGCAGGGGGCCAAGCTGCAGACCCAGATCTACTCCTGAATGGTTTTACAGAATCTAAAAGTCTCTGCATGTCTTTAAAACAGAGTTGTACGTAGTTGTTGATATGTGAGTGTCACTCTTTCTGTTTTCCCTGCCTCAGTCATAACCACAGCTTCACACCAACATTACCCAACAAAGATGGATTCACTGTCCAAACCACTGAAACAAATATCTATATAGTATAAGACAGATTCAATTCTCTTTTCTAACAGATATGTGTAGTAAACAACGCAATCTGCCATTTATGTTTCACAATGTACAGCCAGCCAGCCAACCAATCAACAACCAGCCAACCAACCAACCAGTCAACAACTAACCAACCAACAACCAACCAATCAGTCAACCAATCAACAACCAGCCAACCAACCAACCAGTCAACAACTAACCAACCAACAACCAACCAATCAGTCAACCAATCAACAACCAGCCAACCAACCAGCCAATTAACAACCAGTCAACAGCCAACCAGCCAGTCAACATCCAGCCAGTCAGCCAATTAACCAACAAACCAACCACCAGTCATCAAACCATGTCCCTGAATGGGACAGTGTAGGTCGTCCCTGAGTGAAGGATGATGTCATCAAACATGTTAAAAGTGTTTCACAGGAATAAAGTTTTTCGTTGTCATGGCGCCTTAAAGGTGAAATCTTCCCTTAAAAAGCAACTACTACACTTGAAAGTAGACATTTTTTTCTCCTTCACATCTTTCCAAAGCCCCGGGGAGCGGCTGTCTCCTGCCGTGAGCTCCCCTCGCAGGCAGACGTCCACAGTTTAAGCCTCTCAGCAGCTTTCGTCTCCGGTTAGAGCCCGACTCTCTGTGCAGGAGAATAACTGTCCGGACTTAAAGGTCGAGAGATGCTCCAAAGGGCAGCGGGCGTGTTATGACTGAGCTGCTTTCAGGGGGAGGTTAAAAAAACACATATTTATGCAGAGGCAGACGAGCATGAAGCGCAGCCAGGTAGTTTTCCATGAAAGGAATATTAAAAAAGAGCGGAGCAGCTGGCTGGTCGCAGGGACTCGGCCGTTTAATGTTTAATGAGTCAAACTTGGCTGAACTCGGGCTGAATGTCTCCGAGCCGAGAACAAGCGGAGGACGGAGCCGAGGAGGAGATCGTCAACATTCAGCCGCTCGGAACAAAAAGAAGATTCATCTCTATTAAGGGAGAGGCAGCGTCTGCGACGGAGAGTTGACGAGGCAACGAATCCACCAACAAAAATTTAAATGAACGTCTGAAACAGATAATGAGACGAATGTGTGAAAGTGGAGATAATGAACGTGCACTGAAACATTGAGAAAGTAATGTAGGATTAAATTAGTGAGTCTTCTTCATTCCTGGAGGATCAGACTGGAATCAGACTCACTGGAACACTTTAATAAAAATAAATCACTGCCCAGATTTTCCTCAGACTCGACACCTTCACGTGGTTTGTTATCTCCTGTTTTCCTCTGTGGACTTTTACTGAAACAATGGAGGTTGTGTTTTCAATCCTATTTGTTCTCGCTGTCAGCAGGATGCGACAAGCTACTGTACCCACACATTCTAATCAGATCTGGTCAGGAGATTAGTCACAGGCCAAGAAACAGATAGAGGGAGAGAGAAGTTTATTTTCCAGGACTCACTGGTTCAAATTGGCTCTTTGAAAAGAAGCCACAGCGATTTTTACGTTTTCCGTCTGACCACGTTTCAGCACTCCGACTATAAACTGCAGCCAGACTGAGATCACGCGCCGCACATTTGAAGGAACGCAACAAAACTAAATCGAACAGAACCGAGGAACCAAATTAGAAACTAAAAGTCCCTTTTATTCTTTCAAGTTTATGTTTGCGCCACATGGCCCCTCGGATCCGTCAGAAGACTGTGGCAGAAACACCCTAAAACTTACAGACTACAGAAAGATAAAAATGTAATTGGCTGTAACTCAATAGTTATGAGTCTGACTCCAGCAGATTTCAAGCCATTTATGGAAATCTGTAAATATATGGATTATGGCTCACAACAAATCGGAAAAAAGAAAAGAAAAAGAAAAAGCAGAGCTGCACATTTCTTCCAGGAGGCAGATCGAGGTGAAGACGAGGTTTCAGAGCTTCACGAGATGGAAGTCGTCTCTTCGTCTCCGGCTCTGGGATCAAGACCTGAAGTGAAGCAGGTCCAGTTAAGAAAAGGTCACAAACGGCAAAATAAAACTTGACAATGTGAACGTGTCGCTTTGACGACAGAAAGAAGCCGTTAAAAGTACGACTTGGATAATTAGCTCCGCCGAGGACGTTCTGTTTTCACCCCCGTCCAGATTACAGCAAAACTGTACCTATACCGTACCGGATGGATTTCAGTTTAATAAAAAGGCAAGATTACAGAAATGGAGAAACTCAGACAGTAACAAACGGTAAAGAACTCAGGGACATGGACGGGATTCACCAGGGAACAAAGTGCACAGACTACAAACACAAGAGGGCAGAGATAATTGAACGGACGTGAAACACACCACGAGGGCGGCAAACACAAGAAGAGGGACGAATGAGACCCAGGAGAACAGGAAGTGGATGCGAAAATAAAAACAGGAAACCCTGAATTGAAGAGGAACAAAACAAAACGCAGAGAAACTCGAGAATTCACGAGCAATAACGTCCATGAAGAGAGGTCTTCTGAGAGGTCACAAGAGCCACAAAGGGGCCAAAGGAAATCAAATACGTGCAATATACACTGACCAACCTCATGAAAAATGATGCTTTCTTTTCTTTAAATGAAGCTACACGGCAGCGGTTCAATCACACATCTCGCAAATCAATATTTCCACCTCATTGCGGTGAGGGTGTTTTTGCGCCTGATAAGTCTATAAGTCCGGTCCTCGCTCTCTTCTTTCAGCTCTGTGTTTGGTCTCCACCGGCTCCCCACATAATTAGGTGTCGACCGTGGACAGCGGGTTCATAAGAGCTTGTCTGATGAAAACAGCTTCCTGCCGCTGCTTGACGACTTCACCTCCGCAGCCAGAAAAAGCAAATCTGACGAATGAAAATCAAGTAAATTCCCCGTAGAGCTGAGGGGAAGTGCAGACTAGGTGGTGGGCTTGTCCCTACGTGGGACCTTCTTCACTTTGACCCACTGCCGCTGGAAAATTAGACTGATTATTGCAGCTTTAAGAATTATGAAAGTCATTTTCTCCCAGTGAAGCTCAGGTTGTGATCTTTTGTTGACGTCTCTCCACACGACAACAACCATCACATGTCTAATGAGCCTCAGAATATCAGAGACTAAAAATTCACAGTCGGTCCGACGCCCAACTCACCGAGGACCAATTAGAATAATACCCTCGAACGGGACTAATCGCTTCGGAGGCGTCAGGAACACGACGCCCGTAGCTGTTGGCATAACTCACTCAGCAAGCCGAGCTAAAAAAATGATCTGGGCTGCGACGTGACTCACTCGCTCTGCGAGTCCACAGTGACTCATAGTTTCATCTGTTGCTAAATGAAGCCTGCGCAATATTTAGGCGAAGCGACTCCCGGCGCGTCCTAATGACACTTACAGAGTGACTCCCACCAGCCGGCGGGAGACAGAAGCCATTAGAGTCTGATCCAGACAGAGATCTGCCTCCCTCTGCTTCTCTCCTCGTTCCCGTGATCTTTATCAATATCTCGCCTCCAAATGAGCTCAGAGACACAAAACACACTCATTTTCTCCTTGAGAGGAGTGCATCACTGCACTCCCTCCGTCGCTACGCCGTCTCAGACACTACAGTGTTTTATGGATGCGGCGTCTGCTTCGTGAAACAACACCGCATTCAGGAATGATCAGACTGGAACTTGCAGAAGTGATTTGTCGGAGATGTAAACATTCCTACAGCTGCGAGCGTGTTCATCGGGTAAACAGATGGTTTTCAGAAACCAGAAGCCCAACGAGGCGGTTGTGCAAACCTCGTATGTGACGGTATTATGGAGTTGAAGAACTAGCTGCAGCTGCTCCTGTAGTTAGTTTCTTGTCTATGGAAAAATACATGACTCCAATTAGTTTCAACCTTTTTTTCCATCTAAACCACAATATTAAGATTGTATTTTTTGTAAAGAAGATTAATGGGAAATTAAAAAGTGTATCTTCAAAATACCAAAATGAGTAATTGATTAGATGTGTGTTTACAAAAGTAAAATTAAAGTAAATGCAAACTACGGCGTCTGATACATTCAAGATTTTTGGTTAAACACAATGTTGCAGTGTTGGATTTTATAGATACAAACTTCAGACTGATGAAGAACTCACAATTAAACATTCAACATTTGTGTCAACGCAAAGTTCACTTGTTGCTCAAACCTTTACTTGAGTACAACAGTTACAACTACAAGACACGTAGACCTTTTCTGCAACTGACTCAACTGAATCTCTGTTTTGTGGCGTCCCACAGGGTTCTATCCTGGGCCCGGTTCCATTTTCATTGCACTTGCTTCCTCCGGGTCGATAAAAAGTCATTTTAATGGCATCTCCTACAATAATGATGATATTCAACTATACATTTTCATGTTTCAAACCTATTTGATGTACTAAACTGCCTCTTTGTCCACAGCTGGACAGTGACAGAGGGACAGAGGGTCTTAATTCGTATTACTGCCCCAGATAGCCACATCTTGTCCTACTCCCCATTTTCTTTATGTTTCTTGGCATCAACCACTTGTGGCGTTTAAACTTTAAACAGCAGCTCAAGACCCATTTGTTCAGACTTTGTTTTGTTTGTCTCTTTAATTGCTACTTTGGTTTATGAATCCATGTGAGAACCTGGAATCTGCTGAGCACGTAGCAGACAACGGGCCTCGGTCCGCGCAGCCTCAGACATTCTGCTCTTCTACTGATCGGAAATAAAGAATCTTAACGAGTGACCCTCGTTTTTAACAGCGTGCACTCGTATCAGATCAGCTGTTCATCCAGCTGTTGCTTTTAATCTCACCTCCGCCTCTTTCACGCTCTCTGGCTCCGTGAATCACGACGGCGGCTGGATTGTTTTCAAGTTACTGCAGCACAACGAGAGGGGAAATGAGATTCATTCATGTGTCACGCAGAGGTCGGGGAAGCACAGACGATCGATAGGTAATGGAAACACATGGTGCGACTGGCATAACCAAACAAAAGAATTAGTGCTACGAGGCTCGGGCCTTATCGAACAGACCACTGGCTTTGTCCCCGTCTGCCGTCTATCTTTAAATCACATGATGGTTTCCTTACTGTATTAATCCACCATGTCTTCATGTAAATGAGGATTTGTTTCGCCGCCGTCGATGCACACACCAGCTCGAGTCTCAAGCTGGTGTGTCGTTCTTCTGTTTGAAGAGGAACGTGTCAGGATTCAATACCACAGCTGGTTCTTTCAAACACGAGTCCAGCAGAGACAAGTGTCCAACTCAAACAAGCAGGAAACACCTGCAGGGACACGAGTCAACGGTTAATCCAGATTAAACCAAAACGTTTAATCCAGAAAAGTTTGGTGAAATCGAACCGAAGTAGCCCCCTACGTTTTCCTTCCCGTCTCGACCCCTCGGACAGTTTTTAGTTCCGTCAGCGATGTCGCTGTGATTCCCGATCGCAGCCGTTCGACCACGACGGGATCACGACGGAGACGAATCCCGGATGAACCCTCAGATCTGAGCGGCGGGCGCCACCAGAGTCGAGCCGTCGCTCCAGGTCACTACAGCCACCTCTTGTACTCTGTCACTGACATCTCTCTCTTCTTCACCACCTCCTTTTCATCCGTCCTCCTTTCATCATCCTCTGAAGTAAATCTCTCCATCACCTCGCGTCCCCTCCTTCTTACTCTCAACTTCTCATCTCCCTCCTTCCCTCCCTCGTTTCCTCTCGTCTTCTGAAGGTTCCTGTCTTTCATCTGCAGAAGTGTGTAAGTGCAGTCACCCCCCCTCAGCTCCGCCGACCGAGCTGAAGAGCTGAGAAGATTTTAAATCAGAATCCAGAGAGAAAATCACAACCTAGAAAATACTATGGTTCCTGATTGGCAGTTTCTGACGCTGCGTTTGCTTTGGGGGTTTGTCGAACGATGTGAGTTTAACAACAGAGGACGTGTGAGGAAGACGACGGGGACGAGAGGACGACGACGGGGATTAGGGGAAGACGAGAGGACGATGACGGGGACGAGGGGAAGACGAGAGGAAGACGCCTGGGACGAGGGGAAGACGACGGGGACGAAGGGATGGGGACTTACTTATATGAATTATGATTATATATCATCCGTTTTTTTTCTCGACGGGGACGAGAGGACGGGGACGTGGGGAAGACGACGGGGGCGAGAGGAAGACGACGGGGACGTATTTATATGATTTATGATTATATATTATCCATTTTTTGTCTCTACGGGGACGAGGGGACAACGACAGGGACGAGAGGAAGACGACAGGGACGAGGGGACGACGACGGGGATGGGGACGGGGACGAGGGGAAGACACCGGGGACGAGGGGATGACTACGGGGACGACGACAGGGACGAGAGGAAGACGACAGGGACGAGGGGACGGCGACGGGGACGAGGGGATGACTACGGGGACGACGACAGGGACGAGAGGAAGACGACTGGGACGAGAGGACGACGACTGGGACGAGAGGAAGACGACGGGGACGTATTTATATGATTTATGATTATATATTATCCATTTTTTGTCTCTACGGGGACGAGGGGACAACGACAGGGACGAGAGGAAGACGACAGGGACGAGGGGACGACGACGGGGACGAGGGGATGACTACGGGGACGACGACAGGGACGAGAGGAAGACGACGGGGACGAGAGGAAGACGACGGGACTACGACGGGGACGACGACGGGGACGAGAAGACGACTGGGACGAGAGGAAGACGACGGGGACGAGAGGAAGATGACGGGGACGAGAGGAAGACGACGGGACGACGACGGGGACGAGAAGACGACGGGGACGAGGGGACAACGAGAGGAAGACGACGGGGACGACGACGGGGACCAGGGGAAGACGAGAGGACGACGACGTGGAGGAGAGGACGACGGGTGGAAGACAACGGGGACGAGAGGAAGACGACGAGGACGACGACGGAGACAAGAGGAAGACGACAGGGACGTATTTATATGATTTATGATTGTATATTATCCGTTTTTGTCTGTTCGTGCTCCTTTGTTTGAGTCTCACTTCATTACTGTCTGATTTCATATCTTCCCTGTGAAGACGTTTGCAACATGGGTAAGAAGAAATTTACACAAATAAAGTTTCTTATAATTTTTTCTTTAAATTCAACCTTTTCTTCGCAGCTAGTGAATGTGGTTCAACTGCAGCTTTTTATAATAACTTTTGACATTTGGTAAAAATTTTATATAAATTGAAATATATTTTTATATACTTAAATCAATCAGTCAATCAATCGATCAACAATGCTTAACAGAAGAGTAAGCTTTTAAGAGAGCTGGAAGAAGAACACTGTCGTACATCTCATGAATATTCAATGAGTAAACAGAGAAGCAGGTAAACACAGATACAGATGAAACGATAAACTGATAAAATACTAGAAGAGAAGAGAAAATGGTAAATATAAAATAATACAACCCGAAAGGAGAGGAGTTTTGAAATATGAAAAACCACAGATGGAAGTGGGTTTTTAAAAGGAAAATAAGAATTAGATTAAGAGGATTCACCAGGAGAACATTCGAGGATGAAAAGACAAATAAATGAATTTAATGAAAAAAAATCGAATTAAAAGTCTTGAGTTTGCTTTTAAAAACTTTTAAAAATCTGCAGACGAGTGCAGGTACTTGACCAGCGAATATGAAACATGTACTGAACAACAAGGGCAAACACACACACACACACACACACACACACACACACACACACTAACACACACACACACACACTCTGCCCTCGCATCTCATCTTTCACTTCGGCCCGATGGGGTCTTCATTCCTCTCATGCTTAATTAAACTATCTATCTCCATGGATCTGTAGCTCCATTACCCATAACACCCTGCTGCACCACCACAACACCACCCCACTGACCCCCCCCCCCCCCCCCCCACGAGCCGCTGCCGCACGACGTCTCCGTTAATAAGGGGATGAAATTAATGACCTACAGGCTAATAATGCTGCAGAGCCAGACTTTATTATGGCCGACGCTCCCCAGGCCCCCGACCACCGGCCCCCGGCACTGCATCACCCTGTGTGTGTGTGTGTGTGTGTGTGTGTGTGTGTGTGTGTGTGTCCACATGGATTGTCTTTACAATGGTGCGTCCATATAAAGGCCATGTTGAAATAAAAACAAACAGCTGGAGTCATGACAAGCTAAGATTAGAACCATAATGTTAGTTAAACGTTGCATGTTACTGTTGACATATACAGAAACTGTATATAAAGACGATCAGTGACTGTATATAAAGACGATCAGTGACTGTATATAAAGACGATCACTGACTGTATATAAAGACGATCAGTGACTGTATATAAAGACGATCAATGACTGTATATAAAGACGATCAGTGTCTGTATATAAAGACGATCAGTGACTGTATATAAAGACGATCACTGACTGTATATAAAGACGATCACTGACTGTATATAAAGACGATCAGTGACTGTATATAAAGACGATCAGTGACTGTATATAAAGACGATCACTGACTGTATATAAAGACGATCACTGACTGTATATAAAGACGATCACTGACTGTATATAAAGACGATCAGTGACTGTATATAAAGACGATCACTGACTGTATATAAAGATGATCAGAGACTGTATATAAAGACGATCACTGACTGTATATAGAGACGATCACTGACTGTATATAAAGACGATCAGTGACTGTATATAAAGACGATCACTGACTGTATATAAAGACGATCACTGACTGTATATAAAGACGATCAGTGACTGTATATAAAGACGATCAGTGACTGTATATAAAGACGATCACTGACTGTATATAAAGATGATCAGAGACTGTATATAAAGAAGATCACTGACTGTATATAAAGACGATCAGTGACTGTATATAAAGACGATCAGTGACTGTATATAAAGACGATCAATGACTGTATATAAAGACGATCACTGACTGTATATAAAGACGATCAGTGACTGTATATAAAGACGATCAGTGACTGTATATAAAGACGATCACTGACATATATAAAGACGATCAGTGACTGTATATAAAGATGATCACTGACTGTATATAAAGACGATCAGAGACTGTATATAAAGACGATCACTGACTGTATATAAAGACGATCACTGACTGTATATAAAGACGATCACTGATATATATAAAGACGATATTCAGCCTCTTGTGGTCAAAGTGAGTATTACAACAACAGCGGCAGAGGAAAACTACTTCCCTCTCTTCGCTCTGAAGGGAGAATAAATTCTGCTGAGTGGTGAATTATTTCTCTCACATCATAAAAAGGTAATTTGATTCTGTTTTAATATAATTAATATTGATCGATGCCTTTAAAAACCCGGCGCAACCATCAATTCAAATAAAAGACTGCGGCTGAATTCAACCCAGACCATAAATCACCTCTCAGTCGTGCAACGGCGGCTCATAGACGGCGGTAAGCTCCGTCTCAGGTGAGGGCGATGACAGCTCATCAACATGATTGACAGGTTCGTCAGCTGACAGGAAGGAGGGCGGGGCTAACAGCAGAGCACCTGTCTCCAGCATGTGATGCAGCAGCAGCCGGTGGCGGAAGGTCGGCGCCGGCGTCAGGGAATCACGGATCCTGCGTGAGCATCGAGACACGAGCTCGTTCCGCTGCGCCGCTCGACCTCTGACCCTTGAACACGGTGAAGACGAGCGATTCGCTCACAGTCCCGCAGGTGACGGGTTGTTAGTGAGAAGTCAAAGAGCCGTTTCCTCATCATGAGACTAAACAGCATGGAGCATTAAATGGTGCAGGCGTCCGTGAGCGTGTGTGTGTGTGTGTGTGTGTGTGTGTGTGTGTGTGTGTGTGAGGCAGAGGGAGGGGGAGGGCGTCAGGGCGACGGGTTAATGATGTATTATAAAGAGCGGGACGTCCCCCGGCGTCATTCATCACCATGAGACAGCTGAGGTACGGAGCCATCAGTCAACTACCACTAACACTAGAGACAGAGAGACAGACAGACAGACAGACAGACAGACAGAGAGAGAGAGACAGACAGACAGACAGAGAGAGAGAGACAGACAGACAGACAGACAGAGAGAGACAGACAGACAGACAGACAGAGAGAGAGAGACAGACAGACAGACAGACAGACAGAGAGAGAGAGACAGACAGACAGACAGACAGAGAGACAGACAGATAGACAAAGAGAGAGAGAGACAGAGAGAGAGAGAGACAGACAGACAGACAGACAGAGAGAGACAGACAGACAGACAGACAGACAGACAGACAGAGACAGACAGACAGACAGAGAGACAGACAGACAGACAGACAGACAGAGACAGAGACAGACAGACAGACAGAGAGAGACAGACAGACAGAGAGACAGACAGATAGACAAAGAGAGAGAGAGACAGAGAGAGACAGACAGACAGACAGACAGACAGACAGACAGACAGAGACAGACAGACAGACAGACAGACAGACAGACAGAGAGAGACAGACAGACAGACAGACAGATCTGGACACATTCAGACTGTAAATAAAGACGGACGACATGACGGCTCTCAAAAGTGAAGCCAAATCATGATGATTGCCCCCTGGTGTCTGGCGGCAGAATATGTCATAAGCCCCGCCCCCTTTCTATATCTGCCTTTCAGTTTCATAAATGACAGAAAAGTGAATCTGAACATTTCAGAGACACTGAAACAAAAAACCCAGCAGATCAAATGTTAATGTAAATGCCGCCCTACCCACAATGCATCTCTTCACACGGTCATCAAGCACTTGGTAGGGTGAAGTCAACAGAAGTTTAACTAATGAATCAAAACGAAGGAGAAATAAACCACATCACATCTCTTCATGTGGCAACTGTCCAACGACCACGTCTACTGACGAGGACGTGGCTCCGACCTGGTGTCGAGTCCCTGCTGCTAATCCACAGTTACATTTAAAGACGTGACAGTCTGGCGTCGTGAGATTGCGACGCTCCGAGCACACGGGATTAAAACCTCCTCCGTTACGTCCGCCCGCGGCGCCGCCCGACGCACGAGGCCTTCTCGTGTCAAAGGTCGTTCAATGTATCGATTCCTTCGCAGAGGATTTTCCGTAACGTTGGCGGAGGAATTTCCACCTGAATCGTTCAATGACGGCAGACGAGTCGCACACGTGGTTGAACACGTGACCCACGTGCTGCAGCGGCCGAGGTTCGAATCCGACGCTGTGGTTTACTGCAGGTACAGTAAGCCCCTCCCCCTCCCCCTCCGCTGTATCTGACACAAAACAAATCAGAGTCGCGAGCAGCTGCTCATGAGACGAGTCGCTCTGAATTCAAACTCCTGATCTGTTTATTCTCCCCAAAAAAAAACAACAGCCGCTAAGACGAGAAGATAAAACTGCCAATTTACAGATTTTGTGAAGCTTGAAATATTCATCTGACGCTGGCGCGTCTTCGTGTCGACAGAGGAATGAAACGAGTCAGACGCACAATCCTGGATCTCCGTCTTCTGTTTGTCTGGGAGGCGTCTGCTCACGGAGGAACACACGCGGCGAGGTGGCGTCCGGCGTCAGCACGCCGTCGAGCCCGATGGGGAAACCAAAGAGTCGTCTTGAGTTGTTTTGTCCGTTGTTGTGTTTGATGTGATCGGTGACTTTCTTTTCTTTTCTCCTCCTCCTCCCCTCAGGACGGCGAGCCGCGTCACGTCGTGGCGAGGAGCAGCGGCGGAGCGGTTCGGAGGGTTTGGAGGGCGCCGCTTGTTTGTGCAGCCTCGGCGGGCGAAGGAGCGAGGCGATGAGTTCAACTGGAGGAGGCTGCGCTCACCACGCGGAGGAGAGACGAGCGAGAGGGAAGCGAGTTCTGTGGTCACAAGGAACCAGCTCCTTCAGAGCCGCCATGTTGCATGTGATTGAAGTGAAAGTCCTTAACGTCTTGCTCCTGTTAATAATCAGCTCAGCGGTTCTGATTTATGCCCGTGGCCCAACAGCAGAACCGGTTTTGATTAAAATGTCAAAAGATATATTTATTATCGACACCGACAAAAGATCAAATACCAAAATAGCGTTTGAGAACATTTTGATGTTTCCATTAGATTAATTGAGTCAAAACGCTCCTCGCTCATTCTCCTGTAATGAATCACAGCTCCACACATCTGAAGGAAACGTCTCCGTCTGATCACAGACCTGAGGAACCTGAGGAGGAAAGTGGATCTGGCTGCTGCTGCTCTTGGCAGCGGCGTCGGCCTGTTTCAGCTGCTGGCAGGTGAAACCAACAAGTTAATAATCATGACTTTATTTATTTAAACATACATTTATCATCTAATTATGATGAACGATCGGTTCGTCGCTCGCAGCAGCAACTCGCCGCTCGGCTGCAGAAGCGCTGCGATCTGACCAGACACATCCAGAGTTCAGACTGAATCTCTGCTCAGCCCTGAGGGGAGAGGGAGATATCTCCTCCTCCTCCTCCTCCTCCTCCTCCTCCTCCTCCTCCTCCTCCCCCAGGAGCCGAGCAGCCCGGTGGTTCCTGTCAGCTCTCACAAGCAGCTGAGAGGAGGGTCGGAGGTCAGCGCCTCATCCCAGAAACAGAGCAGCGTCTGGGGGGAAGCGAGGCCCAGCGGAGACGCTGCACATCAAGGACAAGCTCCTTTTTTGCACATGACAGAAAAAGAGGGGGGGGGTGTTGAAAGAAGAGTGTGAGAGAAGGGAAGGGGGAGGAGAGAGTAGGTCAGAGGGATGAGGATGGATGGAAGGAGACAAACAGGGTGATAGCAAAGGAGGAGTAAGACAGAGACTAAGGTTAGGAAGCGAGGGAGAATAACAGGTGTAAAGGAAAGATGTGATGAGGAGAGGAGGAGAAAGAAGGAGAGGATGTAGGTCCGAGAGGAGAGAAGGAGAGGAGGAAAGAGAAGGAGAGGATGTAGGTCCGAGAGGAGAGAAGGAGAGGAGGAAAGAGAAGGAGAGGAGGAAAGAGAAGGAGAGGATGTAGGTCCGAGAGGAGAGAAGGAGAGGAGGAAAGAGAAGGAGAGGATGTAGGTCCGAGAGGAGAGAAGGAGAGGAGGAAAGAGAAGGAGAGGAGGAAAGAGAAGGAGAGGATGTAGGTCGGAGAGGAGAGAAGGAGAGGAGGAAAGAGAAGGAGACGAGGAAAGAGAAGGAGAGGATGTAGGTCGGAGAGGAGAGAAGGAGAGGAGGAAAGACAAGGAGAGGAGGAAAGAGAAGGAGAGGATGTAGGTCCGAGAGGAGAGAAGGAGAGGAGGAAAGAGAAGGAGAGGATGTAGGTCCGAGAGGAGAGAAGGAGAGGAGGAAAGAGAAGGAGAGGAGGAAAGAGAAGGAGAGGAGGAAAGAGAAGGAGAGGAGGAAAGAGAAGGAGACGAGGAAAGAGAAGGAGAGGAGGAAAGAGAAGGAGAGGATGTAGGTCCGAGAGGAGAGAAGGAGAGGAGGAAAGAGAAGGAGAGGAGGAAAGAGAAGGAGAGGATGTAGGTCCGAGAGGAGAGAAGGAGAGGAGGAAAGAGAAGGTAGGAGAGGAGGAGAGTGGACATAGGAGGAGACAATGAAGGAATGAGGAGATGAGGAGGAGAGGATGTAGGTCCGAGAGGAGGAAAGAGAAGATATGAGAGAAGGAGAGGAGGAAAGAGAAGCCCTCCCACTACAATTATACCTGTGAAATATCTATACCTATAAAAATCTATACATATGAAATAACTAAACCTATAAATATCTATAGCTATAAAAAGATGCTGCTTTCATAAGAAGAGCCCTGATATCAAAACACGTATTAATCATCTGAAGTGGTTCGTGTATTTGTGATTTGATAACAAAAGGTTAAACGGTGAAGTTGTTACCAGATCAGACCGGATTGAATCAAATAATATAAAGATGATGTTGGCATGTACGTTATTACTGCGTCGCCGTGAAGTTAATGTGAAAATGTATCCGGGAGGAAAAGCAATAAAAGCTGCAGAGGCGCACGTTGAAATCTGATTTAAAAGGACGACCGGGTCGTTTCCTGCTCGCTGACATTCAACAGCCGAGGACGAGAAGCACGAACATGAAACAAGGAGAATCCCACCGACGCTCGGAGACGCAACAGGAGCGACGCCGACACATGTAATAACTCATCATCGTCTCAGCTGCGACTGTACTGCCGCAACGCTCAAGGACAAAAACATGTGAGGCAATAACAGAGGGAATGTTGCAAACCTCTGGATGAACGTCAGTACAGTAGATCTGGAGATCTGAAGGACAGAATAAATAACACCTGGGTTTAAATACCAAAAATCTGCACCAAAGCAGCTTTGAAATACCAGTGGATTCTGGAATCCAAAGAAAAACATCAGTCAATACAGTAAATACAGTAAATCAAACCGAGACTGCAATACCACAATGTGTTGGGATAAAACAAACCAGAGTATTTTTCCAAACCAGGACAGAAATACAAACGAATATTAGGCCATGAAATAGTTTGAACATCAGGGAATAATGGACCAAAGGAATGTCACAGGGCAGCTGAACATCAGTGAGTCTCGTGGAAAACTATAGCTAATAAAAATATAAAAAATAATAATGGGAATATTGGATCAGACCAGGTCTTAAATACCAGTTCATACTGGATCAAACTGTGGCTAAAACATCAGTGTAAATTCACAACACCAAGGCTGAAAGATCAATGAGATAGATAATGGATCAAACCAGGGTTAAAACACTAATAGATAATGGATCAAACCAAGATTAAAACACCAATAGATAATGGATCAAACCAGGGTTAAAACACTAATAGATAATGGATCAAACCAAGGTTAAAACACCAATAGATAATGGATCAAACCAGGGTTAAAACACCAATAGATAATGGATCAAACCAGGGTTAAAACACCAATAGATAATGGATCAAACCAGGGTTAAAACACCAATAGATAATGGATCAAACCAGGGTTAAAACACCAATGGATAATGAATCAAACCAGGGTAAGAAAAAATAAGATAAGATAATGGATTAAAACAGTGTTGAAACAGCAGAGAACATTGGATCTGACCAAGGCAAAGAGAATGTTGGACCAATGGGCGAACTGGTGATTGGGGAAGGTGAAATGCATTCTGGGGAATGTATTTTGTTTGTTTCAAGAAAAGACCAGAGCGATGGATCTACACTGAAGCAGATTTCATCACTTCACTGGATGATTTCATCAGAGGTGAAGATAAATCTGATGCAACGTGTTACAGGATCAATACAAACTTTCATTCTCAGCCTCTGAAGCAGATGCAACGAGGAAATCAAAACCCTTTCATCTAAAACATCACCTTTGCCTAAATATTAATATTATATTTTGATAAGATCAATAAACTAAAAACTAACTTACGCTGCTGATATTGAGTAAAAAAAAAAAAAAAAGTTAAATTAAAGAAGTGTAAAACTTCAGCTCCCGTTTACTCGTCTATTGCAGGAAATAAAGACATAAACCAGCAGGATTTAATAAGGAATCAGTGAAACTAATAGATCAGAGGAGGAATCAGGGTGAAACAATCTTCAACTGCCTCCAACAGCAGCCTGGTATGAACTGTTGTAACCCGTCTGCAGATATTTCATGATGCGAGCGTCGGCTGGTTTCTGCCTCCAGCAAACAGCCTGAAACTACAACAAACGCCCACGAGGCTCGGCAGAGAAACACAACTGTGGAAACTGATCCACTGTGGAAGATGAAACAGGGGTTCTGTGATTCTCTGATCCGAGCATCAGCTGCTTTTCTCTCTTTTGCATCATCGTAAACAGAATCTCTGCGTTTCCAGAACGTGGGTTTGACAAAACAAGAGAAATGACGACGTCACTGCAACAACGTGAATGAACCAATTGATTGAACCAGGTTTAGAAAACCATCAGATAATGGATTGAACCAGTGTTAAAACACCATCAGATAATGGATTGAACCAGGGTTAAAACACCATCAGATAATGGATTGAACCAGGGTTAAAACACCATCAGATAATGGATTGAACCAGGTTTAGAACACCATCAGATAATGGATTGAACCAGTGTTAAAACACCATCAGATAATGGATTGAACCAGGGTTAAAACACCATCAGATAATGGATTGAACCAGGTTTAGAACACCATCAGATAATGGATTAAACCAGGGTTAAAACACCATCAGATAATGGATTGAACCAGGGTTAAAACACCATCAGATAATGGATTGAACCAGGGTTAAAACACCATCAGATAATGGATTTAACCAGGGTTAGAACACCTTCAGATAATGGATTGAACCAGTGTTAAAACACCATCTGATAATGGATTGAACCAGGGTTAAAACACCATCAGATAATGGATTTAACCAGGGTTAAAACACCATTAGATAATGGATTGAACCGGAGGTTAAAACACCATTAGATAATGGATCGAACCATGGTTAAAACACCATTAGATAATGGATCGAACCAGGGTTAAAACACCATTAGATAATGGATCGAACCAGGGTTAAAACACCATTAGATAATGGATTAAACCAGGGTTAAAACACCATTAGATAATGGATTGAACCAGGTTTAGAACACCATCAGATAATGGATTGAACCAGGGTTAAAACACCATCAGATAATGGATTGAACCAGGGTTGAAACACCATCAGATAATGGATTGAACCAGGGTTAAAACACCATCAGATAATGGATTTAACCAGGGTTAGAACACCTTCAGATAATGGATTGAACCAGTGTTAAAACACCATCTGATAATGGATTGAACCAGGGTTAAAGCACCATCAGATAATGGATTTAACCAGGGTTAAAACACCATTAGATAATGGATTGAACCGGAGGTTAAAACACCATTAGATAATGGATTGAACCAGGGTTAAAACACCATTAGATAATGGATTGAACCAGGGTTAGAACACCATTAGATAATGGATTAAACCAGTGTTAAAACACCATCTGATAATGGATTAAACCAGTGTTAAAAAATAAGTGTTTTACAGATTATTTGAAGATTAAAAGTCAGATTAACGTAGTGTCATTGGAAAACACATAACTGATGGTTGGTTGAGGGCACGTGTGTGTGGGTGGGCGGGGCCTACTCTACCATCACTACGTCACAGACTCTGACTCCACAGGACGTCACCAGGAGGAAGTGGAGACGTGTCGCCCAGAGTCTCACTCACTCACGCACGCACACACACACACACGCACACACACACACACACACACACACACACACACATGCACAAAGGATTTTAGCGAGAGGTGAAGGATAGAGATGCTGTGATGGAGAATGTAACATGGATTCAAGTGTTTTTTCTTCATATATGGTGTGTGTGTGTGTGTGTGTGTGTGTGTGTGTGTGTGTGTGTGTGTGTGTGTGTGTGTGTGGGTGTGTGTGTGTGTGTGTGTGTGTATACATTGTCCTCTTATGATGGTGATGATGATCTTTGCTGGATGTCGCTCTCATGTCTCCTTCACGGGAGACTTGTCACAGAGGGACACTATTGTGCGAGTGGCGTCATAAAGACACAACTACACACACACACACACACACACACACACACACACACCTAGTGGTGTAAATCAAAGCAACAAGCAGCTGCGGTCGCTGTAGGAAGGAAAAGAGAGAGAGCGATGTGAAGGACGAGCGGACGCCGAGCGTGGCAGCTGTAATAAATCCTCCCTGAGCCGTTTTCTCTCTCTGGTGTTTGTGTCCGTCCGACTCATCGGTCGATCGATGCCTCGCTCCCACCAACTCTAATTCCACCTCAGATTGGTATTAATGACAGTTCAGGGGGGAGAAGAACAAAAAACAAGAGTTGAAGGAAGTCGGAGGCCAGGAACCTCAGACCCAGGATGTGTCGCCGTTCAGAAACTCTGCAGCTCTGGACCTGAAACGTCTGATGCGTGTCCAGGTCGACCGGGAGCGACCGCCACTACACAAGGTCGTGAGACACAATACACCAATCAGAGCCTCCCGTCCCTCTATAACGTCCAGCCATTGCTCCGTGGCTCATTGCCATCATGAGGACCGGTAATATTTGTAACAATGTTTCAGTGTTTACAGTCGAGAAGAAGCAGCTTCTCACTTCATCGTGTGTCTCAACATTCCCAGTTCCGCCCACACGAGGCGTTTCTGAATCACTGAAGCAACAAGACGTGTTCTGTAGGAAGAGAGTATTATCATTATCATCATTATTATTATTATTATTATTATTATTATTATTATTATTATTATTATTACATTCTGCAAAAGAACTTCCACTAACCGCGGACTGAAATTCAAATATGATATAATCAATAATCATCATTGGAGCAGTTTCATGGAACGTTAGAAACGTCCCCAGACAAAACAAGTCTATAGAAACATGATGAACAGTTTCTTGTTCATCTCCTCTTCCTCCTCCTCCTCCTCTTCTTCCTCCTCCTCCTCCTCCTCCTCCTCATCCTCTTCTTCCTCCTCCTCATCCTCTTCCTCCTCCTCTCCCTCTTCCTCCTCCTCTTCTTCCTCCTCTTCCTCCTCCTCCTCTTCCTCCTCTTCCTCCTCCTCTCCCTCTTCCTCCTCCTCTTCTTCCTCCTCTTCCTCCTCCTCCTCTTCCTCCTCTTCCTCCTCCTCCTCCTCATCCTCTTCCTCCTCTTCCTCTTCT
>NC_061530.1:20735000-20745000 GCF_022379125.1 Scophthalmus maximus | reverse complement strand
ACAAACACCAGTGATAAGAACGACCTCACATGACATGGAGGGGCGGGGCTTATGACCTGTACTGCAGCCAGACACCAGGGGGCGATCAGGAGGATTTGACTTCCTTTTTGAGGAGCCGCCATGTCGTACATGTTTAAATAGAGTCTATGCTCATCTCAGATCTCGTCTCCAGCGCAACGTGAATCCTCAGATTAATTAACTCCCGATCACCGGATCAATAAAAAAGCTTCACTTCTTCGTTTCACAGCAGTTTATTTGTGGCATCTGTTTCCCGGAGAGATCGGAGTCGTAACGGGACGTCTGGAGGTCGTTTGTCATGACCAACAGAAGAAACTCATAAAGTCGTGACATCGGCACATCACTCACATTAACACTCCAGCTGACGAAAGGTCGGGCGACGTCGTCCGTGAGCTCCTCAGAGCCGGATCAGAAGAGCCGGGAGGCAAACACTGAAGTAACAGGAAGTTGAAGTGAGAGAAGCGGCTGCTTCATGTTAATATATACTGTATAGAAGTACATAACTGCAAAGTCCTGTTGAATAGTGTCTTGTATTTGTGTCCACAATGATCCTCAACACAATCAAACGCACACGTACTGTCACATTCCTGGAACTCTTAAGACGGCGGACAACCGACGTAGCGTCTCATTGGTTCTTATTTGATTTTACACTTTTGAAGCATTTCAATGTTGCGTTTAACCTCAGGTCAGGGGTCAGGGGTCAGGGGTCAGGGTCAGGGTCAGGGTCAGGGTCAGGGTTCGTTGTCGTTGCAGTGAACATCTAACAAAAACTTTTTTTGTAACCCATCAAAATGACGTTATCTGTGCTGTCAATCACAGTGAGTTTGTGGGAAGATGAACACCTGCTTGTCTTTCTCTGCAGCTCTACTCATGTCTGTGCTGGTTGTTCAACATCTGTGTCATCGGAATATAAGTCACGCGCTCAAATGACAGAATGGAGTTTGGAGAGCGCAGATGTAGCTCTGCGACTCCAGGCGTGTCGGGAGCTGTTTCCTGACCTTCCACAGGACCGAGCCTCCTCCCGGCTGTTTGTCAAACCCTTCTTCCTGGCGCTGAACGAAGGCTTTACGATCCCGCACGCGCGCTCGTGGAATCCAAGCCGCGGCTCCCAGCAGGGACATCCAGATGAGTGGAAGTTTGAAAGTGAAGAAAGTTTGCAGACCTCGGGTTGGAAGAGCTCTCTCAGATAAAGCGGCGGCGCCTGGAGCCTGAGCAGAAGGAGAATTATAAGGACGGGCGCTGCCAGGCTGCCGGCAGTGTGACAATAGTATCCCCACTTCACACATTTGTGATGGGTGCACTGATGCACATGTGCACTGTTAATGTACGTGTGTGTGTGTGTGTGTGAACAGCTCCAACCGAACCACAGACATTCAACCTTGGATATTCTTTCCGTCTCCCCATACTGAAACCCTCAAGGATATAAATAGTGTTTTAGCATGTGTGTGTGTGTGTGTGTGTGTGTGTGTGTGTGTGTGTGTGTGTGTGTGTGTGTGTGTGTGTGTGTGTGTGTGTGTGTGCGTGCGCGGTGTCCTGGGTCTTGCTGTCAGCCATCCAGAGGACAGTGAGTGACAGTCGCTGCTTTCACAGCAGGATAATGACATTAGTATCTTGGGAACTTTTAGTCTGATCCTGTTTTTTGGGGATAATTGTACAAAGTGTCCCACTCGACGAAAGTAAAATGAAATAAAAAATATATCCTCCGTACGAAAATCTTGAGGGTATTGCTTTGGTGCAGTGATGCTGGCAGGAAGTCAAATCCCATTACAGGTTTTTTTCCTATTGAGCAGATGAATCATTTGAAGATTTTCTCTCATTAAAAATGAAATAGCGTCTGGTGGGTTTCAGGTGGATGTTCCTAAACACTGCCTCAAACTATATTCTTCACTTTTCTTCCCCTTGTCCAAATTGTTGGTCTGAAGGTGAAGTGTCACATGAAGCCCCTTGAGGCCAATTCATGATTTGACATTTGAAACGTTATTTGCAGAACTTTCCTCCTCAGAAATGAAACAAATGTGGAGATTATTTAAGACACGGTGCAAATGCAAACAAAGTGGATGGGAAGTTGCGATCGGACACAAAGATGCATCACGTCACGTTGTGAGTGTCCCGGGCTTTTCTAGAAAGAAAGTTTCTAGAAAGAAGAAACAAACTTGCTAAATGCTTATGTCTCACATTGTCTGCGATGTAACTCTGCACCGTAGCATCATCTGGTATTCATGGATCTATATAGAAATATAAAAATGAGTCCCGACTCTGCTAGTTTTCAATGACAAGAGCCGATGGAGTTATTCAAGCAGACAGAAACCGACTGAGAAGAAGAAGATTGAATTTAACAGGATCTTCCACAAGTCAAGATGTCAGAACATTGATGTATTGTATGTGTCGCTCTCTACAACATTAGAACAGTAATAGAAAAAATGAACCTTCATCGTGACTCGTCACCGCCTCTGACTTCGCTACCTTAGCTTGTTGAGCTAATGTGGTGCTAATATTAGATGAAGCTTGGTCCAGCTCTGAATTAGCAAACTTAGCTACGTTAGCCTGTAAAACACTGATAATTCCCTTCACCTGTCTTATACGCTACACGAGGTCATCATTATCATCTTCTCTATGTGGTGGTGCATTGACATACTGTACTCTTTTAAATATGCTAACAATGTCATGTAAGCATGCAAATGAGCAAGTGGCTAATTGTCATTCTTCATGAATATGATTGCGTTAGTGTTCACACTACTGCTGCCCGAGCATCGATCATTTTAATCCGCAGCAGCACAGACACACTGAGCTTCCTCTGCTCCTGGTCTGCGCAGGACACCGGTGAATGGGCGCGAGCGGCGATCGCCACAGAGTCTGAAAAACACAAAGACAGAAACAACGTCCAACCAACAGCGAGTCCAACTGTGCAGGAACACGCCGGAGACGTGAAGACGGCCACGATCACCACGTCAAACCTAAGTCTTCATCTTCCTCCTCGGAGGCACGGAAACCTGACACTCTAACTTTTATCTCCATCTAGTCATTCATTCCTTCTTCGGCCTTTTCAACCATCGAGCCGCAGCTCTTTTCCCACAGCGACTTGTGAACGGCAGAAGTGACGGTTGGAGCGGAGCGACGCTGCCGTGTCCCGGGGAACGATCACGTCAGAGGAGTCGTGGGAAGAGGAATCAAACTGGAGCGAGCTGATGGGGAGGACGGTCACACGGGGACACGCCTCAGTGGGGGAAGGTGAATTAAGGAACAGGGAAGAACTTCTTCGTCCAACTTTGGAATCTAACCTGGTCACATTATGTGGAGTGATGAGCGACGTCAAACCTCTGAAGCAGAGTCCGGGACACGTTTCACATGGAAACACGACGACTGCCGTTTAATCTCTGTGGTCGAGGATTAAAGAGAAAGAGACGAAACACGAGCATCTTGTAGCAGCTGTAAAGAAAGTGCTATGAAATAAGAGGCTGTTCTCGTGCGCGGCAGCTTCTTACGACCTGTAGTTATGTTTAATCCTTGGACGTGAAGTTGTGACGGGAGCAAACGCTGACGTAGTGTAACGAGCGATAAAGTCGGCGTTGGGAGGTTCGGACGCTTCTTTCATCCACGACCGCTCCACAATTTTAAATCAGGTCTTTATCGTTGTAACCATGACGATTCAAAGTCTTCCAACGTTAAGGAAACACTTTATGAACGTAATATTTTGGGCCTCAACCCAACCAATGGTGATCGGACGAAAGTCGGAATAATGGAGAAATAACAGAAAAAGAAAAACTTTTTCTCTGTGACCTCATGAATCAGATGAACGAGAGAAATCTGAAATGTGAAACCAGGAAACATGAACATCCATGGAGTCTGGATTCTGACCGAGGTCTGAGGATTTCATGGAAACTGGGAAAATAAAGTGGAGGTCGTTCAGGAATGTTAATTTAATGATTTCTGGGACGAATCAAATAAATATATAATATATATATATGTTATATATTTATTTATATTCTACGTTCGAAAGTTGGAATAACTTTAACTGTGGAGAAAAAAATAGTAATAACGTGGAGGTACAGTAGTGAGTTTGTATAATCTCTGTACGATCGATGTGAATGTGTTATAATTAAACTGTTGCCAGGATAATTCTTCCTCTGCTGCCTCAGGATGAATCAGAAGACACAATCAGAAACGTGAAAATGAAATTATCTTCTTTCAAACTGGATTTCATTGGAAATTAATCACGATTATTCATAGATTTTTTGGGACATAATACTTTTTTCTTCTTCAGTAAACAGAACACTGCTTCACCTCCATGTTGTGCTACTTTGCCGCTAATGTACGACTCTTCCTGTCAAAATTGAAGCCGGTCATTGTTATGCACACGGTCCATCTCTGAAAAGATCAATGAATAAATTAAAGAAGACAAAGGAGGAGACAGAGTGTTCGGCGACAGTTTCCGATACTCCATGTTTCTGTTCTGTGCTTTGAGCTTCAATACGCCGCCGCGTGAGTTCACCCAGCAGACGACAGCACAATAACCGACGGATGATAACTGCGATAACTGCGATGTCAGTTTGTGGAAACCAGACAAACGGAGCAGAGAGAGCTGTCACATCATCTGACCGTCACCGTGTGCACACGTCGCGTCGCGGCTCATCTCCAGCATCTCTTCAGACCAACGTGGAGAGATTAGGATATCAATATGTGCCGAACAGAGGAGGAGATTATGTTTGTGTGGAATTACACCGCCTCCTAATTGTATTAATGGATATTTGTCTTTGTAGAGTTAATTGCTTTTGCTTTTCCAATTAGAGACGGTTAATAAAGCTGCGCAGCCGAACGCTGTGTAACTCAATATATATATTTGAATTTTTCATTATCCTATTATGGAATATTTGATTGAGATTCTAATTCCCAACCTCGTCACTTCCAAGTTAAACGTTATTTTCTGATAAATGGATTTTAAAAAAACCTGAGCTGGAAACTCAACCCCGCTGCGTATTTATGAATCTGTCACGTCACATGTCACTGTTCTTATTTGGCAGACATGAATCCATCTGTAAAGTGACAGAACAACAGCACGTAGCGTTGCGGGCGGCTCTGGGAACTGTCGCGCCTCCTGTCCGCCGACTCAGAAGAGCTGCTCTGTCTGCGAGGCACCGACGCCACATTAAAACATGATGTCTGGGTAAATATAGTCGGCGTGTCAGAAGGAGCACGGAGCCTGGAGCGCCGCCCGCTGAGAGAGACTGCTCTCGTGAGGATGTCAGCAGGATGCTCCACAATATCGTAAGGTCGCGACCTGAGATAATGGCGCCTGGGACCCAGATGAATTCTGGGCGCTCGTTTAAGTTTGCTCTGCCAGACTCACGCTCTCGGATCTCGTCCGTTGGGAAGTTGATTTCCCTCCGACAGAAACTTTGCCGGTCCAATCACAACCCATTATCTGATAATGGGCGGGGTTTATATCGTGACACGGAGAGAAGCGACTTTTGTAAACGCCCAAGATGGCTGCCGCTGATGACCGAGCGCAGCGACGCTCAGACTGAGACGTATTTGAGTCTACAGAGATGATGGAGGTTGTGATTCAGTGGATTCGCGAGTCAAAAGGAATGTGACGTGCACCGAATGAGCAGAAACAGAGAGAGCCAGAGAAACGGAGGAGGGCAAATTAAATAAGCGGAAGATGGAGAGGGCTTGAAGTGAGGAGGAAATGGATTCAGATGAAGTGCAGAGATGAGATGAGTGACAGGACAGGAAGAGACGGAACCAGAGAATAAAACTAGAATCAGCTCGTCACCTCCGGCGCCCGGTCGACTGTCAGTTCACATCCACGTCCGTCACGAGCACCGGAGCCTTTTAATAAACGATATCAACTGTATTTTATCATTGTGAGCCTCTTCGTTCTTGACCTGTGGCCAAATGTGCCTTTTAGTGAGGTCACAGTGACCTTTGACCTCCACATTCTCACCAGTTCGTCCTTCGGTCAGAGAAGCATTTGTTCCAGATGTAAATGAAACTCTGCTCAAGGCGTTCGGGGGACGGACGCATATCCTGCTGCAGAGTGGAGAGGAAGAGGAGGGGAGGGTAGGAAGGAAGAGAGGATGAGGAAGAGGAGGAGAGGAAGGAAGAGAGGAAGAGAGGATGACGAAGAGGAGGGAAGGAAGGAAGAGAGGATGACGAAGAGGAGGGAAGGAAGGAAGAGAGGATGAGGAAGAGGAGGGGAGGAAGGAAGAGAGGATGAGGAAGAGGAGGAGAGGAAGGAAGAGAGGAAGAGAGGATGACGAAGAGGAGGGAAGGAAGGAAGAGAGGATGAGGAAGAGGAGGGGAGGAAGGAAGAGAGGATGAGGAAAAGGAGGAGAGGAAGGAAGAGAGGAAGAGAGGATGACGAAGAGGAGGGAAGGAAGGAAGAGAGGATGAGGAAGAGGAGGGGAGGAAGGAAGAGAGGATGAGGAAGAGGAGGAGAGGAAGGAAGAGAGTAAGAGAGGATGAGGAAGAGGAGGAGAAGAAGGAAGGAAGAGAGGATGAGGTAGAGGAGGAGAGGAAGGAAGAGAGGATTACGAAGAGGAGGGAAGGAAGGAAGGAAGGAAGGAAGGAAGAGAGGAAGAGAGGATGAGGAAGAGGGGGGGAGGGTAGGAAGGAAGAGAGGATGACGAAGAGGAGGAGAGGAAGGAAGAGAGGAAGAGAGGATGAGGAAGAGGAGGAGAGGAAGGAAGAGAGGAAGAGAGGATTACGAAGAGGAGGGAAGGAAGGAAGGAAGGAAGGAAGGAAGAGAGGATGAGGAAGAGGAGGAGAGGAAGGAAGAGAGGATGAGGAAGAGGAAGAGGAGAGAAGGAAGGAAGAGGATGAGGAAGAGGAGAAGGGTGTTCCTGTGTTTTATCTCTGAACTCTTTGTGTCACAGACACAAACCAACTCTCGTCCTGTTCACGACTATAATCTGGAGACCAGCTCGTCATTTCCATAATTCCTGTGATAGTGCAGAAGAGGAGGAAATGTAATACGGCGCTCATCTGTCAAGATTACAGCCCTGGAATCCTGTGAAACTGCTTCTATCTGCGGCTGTGGAGGCGGAGCGGTGAAGACCTCCGCCTGCCGCACAGCGATTGGTCGTCAGTTGCGTGACACCAGGTCGAATCTGAAGACTTTCAATTTGACAGAATATTAAAAACTGGATGTAAATCCTGATCCGACTCGTGGATAATGCAAATCGTCCTTTGACAGACAATCGTAATAATTCCAGTTGTGTATGAATATTTATCATCATGTTGCCTTTTATGGCAGTGGATAAAGAGAAATATGTTGAATTTCATAGAATGTGAATGAGACGTGGAGACTCTTCTTCCAAAAAACGCACAAACAAATTGACACTAAAGACGTGATTTGATTGGCCGGTGCCTCTCGCTGTCGTCACCACATTCAAAGTGACGTCAGGCGATCGCTGCGTCACTCACGTGGTTTTCAAACGGCGTGACAGAATCCCTGAAAGTTATTAGTTCCCCTTTCTTTATTGTTTTTATTTGATTCTATTTGACGCTTTGTTTTGAATCTGTGCTTCACTGAGCTGCTCTTCTTCCTCCTCTTCTTCCTCCTCTTCTTCCTCCTCCTCCTCTTCCTCCTTTTCTTCCTCCTCTTCTTCCTCCTCCTCCTCTTCCTCCTTTTCTTCCTCCTCTTCTTCCTCCTCCTCTTCCTCCTCTTCTTCCTCCTCTTCTTCCTCCTCCTCTTCTTCCTCCTCTTCTTCCTCCCCTTCTTCCTCCTCTTCCTCCTCTTCTTCCTCCTCTTCTTCCTCCTCCTCTTCCTCCTCCTCTTCCTCCTCTTCTTCCTCCTCCTCTTCCTCCTCCTCTTCCTCCTCTTCTTCCTCCTCTTCTTCCTCCTCCTCTTCCTCCTCTTCTTCCTCCTCTTCTTCCTCCTCCTCCTCTTCCTCCTTTTCTTCCTCCTCTTCTTCCTCCTCTTCTTCCTCCTCTTCACTCTGTTCGTCACTAATTGAAAATGGCCCCGAGCCTGATCTCGCTCTAACGAGCAGAGTGGAATCCACTTTAATTAGAACAATGTTATTAGTCGGACATGTGAGAAGATTGTTAAATTATTACTGCGGCGGTTATTAATCCATTTTTCTCCCCATGAAGAAATATACAGTTATTGTTATTCTATCACATTAGATCAGGTAGAAGTCATTTTATTTTCAGTTTCAAGATCGTTAAAGATGTTTCACTCCAACTCCAGGATTAGATTTGGAGGTCAAAGGTCAAGGTCTGTGACGACGTGTAACTGGAACCCGTCTGATAGTTTGATCATTTTCATTTCCACGACACCACACTTCACCTCGTGCAGATCAAATGACATTTTCTTTGAGTGTCACAACAAGAAGAAGAAGAGTTTTCACCCCGAACGAGTCCAAACATAAAAATGTTTGATTGGAACACGTCGCAGGTCACGTGGCGTTTCTGTTGATGAACTTTTCAAAAGTCGGGAGCTGCTTTTATGAAAAATCATCCCGCAAACAAACAACGCGAGCCGAGAAAGAAGCAGATGAATATTCTGGCGTCTGTGTCGGGACAAAGGTTCCAGGAAGTCTCGTTCAGTAGATTCGTCCAGGAATGTTTTGATCTCTTTCTTTTACATTGTGAGATATTCATTTTGATATTTCCACAGATTTCGTCAGAGAATGATTCAGTCAATCAGACCGTGGTGGAGTTGACGGACTGTCGTGTCGATGGAGGTTCATCTCTTTGCTGAGTGACAGTGTGGTTCATATTCAGATTAACAGGAACAAGTTAAAGTCTTAAAAACGTCCGCTCAGTTTGTTTTCACGCACTAAAGAACTCGTCGTCCTGCACGGACGAGTATCTTGAGATGATCCCAACCATTCGGAAGTAGTTTCACAACATGTAAAGTTCTTTAGTGAGTGAAAACAAAACTAAGAATGTAACAAAAACTCGAGCGTTGGTTCAAACCTTCAGGACGTTCGGAAACAACATTTGTTTCAAGAAATGACTTCGACCTGCGGATCAGAACCTCATCAGGCTCCTGGTTCATTGATTCAAGAGCACGACAGATTCATAAGGAAGAAAGTCCTGCACCTCATTTCATCACTTTCCAAACGTTCCTTATCCCTTCATCCTCCCTCCTCTCCCTCCATCCTCCCTCTCTCCTCTCTCCTCCATCCTCCCTCCTCTCCCCCTCCATCCTCTCTCCCTCCTCTCCATCCTCCCTCCTCTCCCTCCATCCTCCCTCCTCTCCCTCCATCCTCCCTCTCTCCTCTCTCCTCCATCCTCCCTCCTCTCCCTCCATCCTCCCTCCTCTCTCCTCCCTCCTCTCCCGCCTCCCTCCATCCTCCCTCCTCTCTCCTCCATCCTCTCTCCCTCCTCTCCATCCTCCATCCTCTCTCCCTCCTCTCCCTCCTCTCCATCCTCTCTCCTCTCCCTCCATCCTCCCTCCTCTCTCCTCCATCCTCCATCCTCTCTCCTCTCCCTCCATCCTCCATCCTCCCTCCTCTCTCCTCCATCCTCCCTCTCTCCTCTCTCCTCCATCCTCCCTCCTCTCCCGCCTCCCTCCATCCTCTCTCCCTCCTCTCCCTCCTCTCCATCCTCTCTCCTCTCCCTCCATCCTCCCTCCTCTCTCCTCCATCCTCCATCCTCTCTCCTCTCCCTCCATCCTCCATCCTCCCTCCTCTCTCCTCCATCCTCCCTTCTTCTCTCCTCTCCCACCTCCCTCCATCATCCCTCTCCTTTCTCCTCCATCCTCCCTCCTCTCCCTCCATCCTCCCTCTCTCCTCCATCCTCTCTCCCTCCTCTCCCTCCTCTCCATCCTCCCTCCTCTCCCTCCATCCTCCCTCCTCTCCCTCCATCCTCCCTCTCTCCTCTCTCCTCCATCCTCTCTCCTCTCCCTCCATCCTCCCTCCTCTCCTCTCCTCTCCCTCCATCCTCCCTTCTTCTCTCCTCTCCCACCTCCCTCCATCCCCTCTCCCTCACTCCTCCATCCTCCCTCTCTCCTCCAGGCCTCTCGCTCTCT
>NC_061530.1:20690000-20725000 GCF_022379125.1 Scophthalmus maximus | reverse complement strand
TTTGGAGACGAAACAATAAGTTGAGTTTCCTCCACCTGGACTCCGTCACTCACCAACAGAGCCGACGTGTTCCGACATCATCCAATCACAAAGGGTCGTAATCAGGGGCCTGACGGGCGTTGCGGCGGTGACCAGGCTCATTGTGTCGCTCCTTTTGTCTGAGCTGACGTTCCCCCCGGGTGGCGTTTAGTGAATGGATTTCCGGTGAAAGCTCCTGATGTGAAGGTGTGTGTGAGTGTGTGTGTGTGTGTGTGTGTGTGTGAAGGTGTGTGTGTGAGTGTGTGTGTGTGTGTGTGTGAAGGTATGTGTGTGTGTGTGTGTGTGTGTGTGTGTGTGAAGGTGTGTGTGTGTGTGTGTGTGTGAAGGTGTGTGTGTGTGTGTGTGTGTGTGTGAGTGTGTGTGTGTGTGTGTGTGAGAGTGTGTGTGAGTGTGTGTGAGTGTGTGTGTGTGTGTGTGTGTGAGTGTGTGTGTGTGTGTGAGTGTGTGTGAGTAGGTGTGTGTGTGTGTGTGTGTGTGTGTGTGTGTGTGTGTGTGAAGGTGTGTGTATGTGTGTGTGTGTGTGTGTGTGTGTGTGTGTGAGTGTGTGTGTGTGTGTGTGTGTGTGTGTGTGTATAAAGGGCAGAGCGGTGGGTTTAAGCCTGCATGACTGATGAGGGGAAAATCATATTTCCACCTTGATTTGTTTGGAGGATATCACAGTCGGCAGCAGGTGGACGGGAACAGGAAACAGTTCAGTGACTCTGTCTCTATCGTTTCTCTGCAGCTGTTCAACATTGATTTCAATTTTCTTTTTACATCTGTTTTTTTTTTCTTTTTCTAATTGACGTCCCCTGAACTCCTCTCGACACGTTCTCCTTCCTCTGTCGTCTCCGTCTTCCCGACTTTACAAACTCTAAACGGTCAAAAGTATGTGGACAGTCAGACAGTCGACAGTCAGGTGACTGTTCTCGGAATCATCACTGATGCTGTAGCATTTATAATCCCCTCGTGCAAAACCTGCATCTAGACCGAAAGTGGAGATGTCCACAAAAATCCAAATCCAAATTAATAAATATATATAATCAATATGTCAAGATTTGATTCCAGACGACGAGAGGCAAATGTTCTGAAACCTGCCCCCGTGCTGTTGAACTCTGGATCACTTCATCTGACCCGACGTGTTTCCATGTTTTGTTTTCTCTGCGCTCACAGAGACACAGGACGGAGCGTAATCCCATCAGACTGCGACCGAATGACCTCCGAAACGCAAGGGATTATGGGAAGAGTTGAGACGGACGTCTGCCGAGCGCCGCAACGATAAATACATCTGAAGCGAAGCCGGAGCTGGATTCCCTGGAGAGTCGGGGCTGACGGAGAGAGAGAGAGACCCCGGGTTTCCCATATGAAAAGAAATATATATATATATATATATATATATAAATATAGAATCAAAATAATAAAATATGCCTGCTGTCATTTCACAATTAACAGCAATAAACTTTATATCCGTCCGAAAAGGAGCAGGAGAAGCAACATGCCTATCCAGTCCTACCCCCCATTCTATACATTCACAGTTTTAATACTACTGTTCTTAATCAATAATCAATAATCGACTGTGAACTGTGAAGCGTCAACGGAGCAGGAAGTCGCACGGCGACAGTGAGATCAACTGAGGCAGACGTTCCTGCGCTGCATTCAGGAGCCGCTAGCAAAACACAAAGTTACAGTTTTCAGATTTAAACACATTGCAGATAAAAATATGAAATATTCATCTAAAATATTCCTCCTCTCAGCTCCTCGTCGCCTCCCTGGGATGTTCCCCGGGTCGTGGGTTTTCACAGTAAGCGTGAGATCAGAGCAGTGAATGAAATCCCGTCGTGGACGTGACATTATTACCCAGAGAGTGTTTCCAGTGCGGCTGCAGGGCTTTTTATATTAATCTGCCTCCAGCTCAACGTGACCAATCTGCTCTGATCTACATACAAGACGCGATCACGAGGGTTCGAGGATAATTCCCACGGAAACAATCACCGGCAGCGATGAGAGGACGAGTCAGGCACCAGAATCATTAATAAGAATTTAGCTGGTGACGAAATGACACGAGAGCCAAACTGTACCCGCGGTGCAAACCAGAAACCATCACATCCCTGTGGAAGGTGAGCAGATTAATATCAGTGAGCAAATAAACTCAAGGTTAAATGTCGTGTTTACAGGAAGTTCCGTCGGCTGTCGATCGAGACGAGAGTCTCAGATCGAGTTGAACCGACAACGCCAGAAAAATAGTCAACGAAGGTAAAAATTGACAAAGTCTCAAAATACTACAAAAGAACAAATCACACTGACAAATATGACTTTTCTGATACGAAAAGAACTCAGCTACCTCGTTCCTACATCACACATCATCAACACACGAGCAGCGGAGAGGACGGGGCGGACGAGGGGATCGAACCACCGACCCTCTGAGTACTGGGCGACCCGCTCCACCTCCCGAGCCACAGTCGCCTCGACAGAATCCCCACTTCACTGAAGTTGGATGAAGAAACGCAGCAGCCGAGGGAATCGGACGATCTGAACTCTGTGGTTGTTTCACCACCAGAGGAGCCGGCGAGCGCCCGTGTGAGCCGCACACATCCGGGCTGGGGAACCGGCGCCCGGGGAATTAACTCCACTAATAAGATCGTTCATCAGGACCGCAGCCAGGAGGCGAGCTGGATTTAGGTCACGGTGCAGCCAGACTGACAGATAGCCGGGGTGCGGTCAAAAGCATCTATCACCCCGGAGCAGAACGCAGAGCAATTAACCCAGAGAGGAAGGTGTGTTTGTTTCTCTTACCTTCAGGAGGAGGAGGAGGAGGAGGAGGAGCCGGAAACAGCAGGACAGAACCGAGAAGAGAAGGAAAAAACAGAGAGACGTCTTATTAGAGCGGGAGTGAGACTGAACGGCGTCTGGAGGTTCTTTCTTTTTTCAGCGACTGGCATCTGGACTCAAACCACCGAGCAGCTGGCTCCTCCGTCAGCTTGGCAGGTAATCAGCCACGACTGAGCCGCAGCCCCGGCACGCCGCGTGTGAACGCCGGGGCTAAAGTTCAGCACGTGGCGGCGGCGGCGGCGGCGTTTTTTCCTAAACAGCGTTTTCATTACAGCCGCTCTCTCTCGGTGTTTGTTCAGCAGAAACGCTGCCAAACACAGAGCAGATGTGAACGCAGCCCGACGCCTCCTGAAGGAGGACGCAGCGGAAAACACACACACGTGTCTGCACCTCGTGTGTGTGTGTGTGTGTGTGTGTGTTCAGTGTCACTGAGGATAATCACTGCACTGCCGAAGGAAAGGTTGTGGAGGCGGAGCTATCGGTGACTGGGCCTCGGGACCACGGCGCTAATCGGTCAACGTGTGACCACGTGGCCGAGGACGAGCTCGAGCGCTCGGAGCGACTTCATGTCGCGGTTTTTATCATCATCGTTGGACTGTGAGAGACGAGAGGCTTCCTGCGAGGCGTGTCACACACACACACACACACACACACACGAGCTGAACAGGACGCCACGCTGTAAAAAGCTCCGAACGACCAGCGATTCTGTGAACGACATGAAACAAAACAATAACATGAACGATTGACACCGTTCATTGATCTTTTCCTAGTACAACAACTGGAAACGTCTTCAACAGATTCACTTCCTGAAACTGACAGATTTTCAACATGAAGACAAATTGTTGATGCCACGATGGAAAAATTTACTTTAGTGCAAAGTCTCAGGGCCCCTGAGGGGGGGGGGGGGGGGGGGGGGGACTCTGTCTCCTCTGTCCAATGTTCAGTGATTCAGCAGATAAGAGACGAGCGTCTCTGTTCAGGCGCACCAGCTGATCGTGGCCCGGCGGTGGAAAGGTTCTCCTGTTGTTGTGCGTTGGACACCAGACACTTCCTCTTTTCAACACTTATTTATTCAGTCTTCTCTCATCCGCCCCTCTGAACTCGTTTGTGTGGAAACTAAAGGAGACGCAGACGAGGAGCGCGGCAGAGATCCGCCGGCACGTTTGACGAGTCGTGACATTTTCTTCTTCTCTGTAAATAAGCGCCGCCTCCTCGTCTGACTCCTCCTCCGAGAGGAAAGTGCTTCTCTGTCACTGTGATTAAGCGTCGCGGCGCTTCGCTCTCGGCGGCGTCTGTCAGGAGACAATGTGACAACTGAACAATGAAACAATGAACTGAAAGAAAAGAAACGTCAGACTCATCTCGTCTGTCTGCCTCCGTCACTTGGCTCCATAATCGACCTCCAACTGTCGACTGGATCCAGGTGACCAGGAGAGGAACAAGTGTAAATATCCATCCATATGTTCAGTGACACCACGTGGCTTTGTCTTAACACACGAGCCGCATTACATACTCTGACATGACGATGGAGGCTGTTGATAAAACACGCGATGGACACGTTGTTGAGGAAAACGCTTCACCGTCCAGTCGACGGCTCTCGTCACGTTTCCATGACGACGAGAAGCCGGGACAGTTTTCCAGAGGTCAGAAAGGTCGACTGAAGAATTTCCGTTCCAGCTCCGGCTTCAGAAAACAAAGAGCGGACTCTCGGGCACAGCGGGAGGATTTCTTTATGTTAATTCTCCGCCCGGCCTGATGGCTGCGAGCGTTTTTCCCACACATCACTTTAAATGACGAGGCGTTTGATCATGAGACGCTTCCTCACGAACAATAAAGCACGGCGTCTCTGTGAAGACGACGGAGAGGAGACGATGTGATGTGGTGACAGAGCAAAGGGCTCGGAGACGCTGACGTGTCTATTAAAAGATCACATCCAGTTTAAACTGAGGCAGGAAACTGATACTGACACGGATCCACTGCACAAACGTTCACTTCCTGCTTCTCACCAGTAAATTCAGCACAACGTCACGTGTTCATGTTTCACTTTGCTTCTCATCAGTTATTTGATGATATAAAAAACTGGGCTGAGAGACGTCATGATTGACAGATGACACTGACTCACGATTGGTCGAGTGTGTGTGTGTGTGTGTGTGTGTGTGTGTGTGTGTGTGTGGGCGGGGCCTCGGTACTGCGGCTCCACTGCCCAAGATGGCGGCGCTTCTATCTGGGAAATCTTTGCTTTGTTTTGTACAGTGACAGGAAGTGACGTGTCGTCCATCTTTAAATACAATCAGTGTTTTTTTATATAGCAGCTTTATATAGCCCTTGTTATTGTGTTAACTTGACTGAATAAGTGTTTTCTACATCACTCCTTTAAAAAATAAACTATATTTTCAAGAGCACCTGAAGGTCACGTGTGGAACTGACGAGCAGTTGGAATCCGCCATGTGTTCAGGATTCAGAAGAATAATTCTACTTGGTGTTTGTTCGTCGCCTGCTCGGCTGTGAACTGTTGAGTCAAACCGAACGCTCTGCCGCAGGCGGACATGTTGCCCCGCGCTGAAACATCACACAACCGCTGGGGAGGCCGACCGACCTCCGACGCAGGAGAAGCACTGACATCACAGGCGGACGCCGAGAACAATGTCCGGCCGAGTCCAAGGTCAGTTGTTATCCTGCAGCTCGGCACTCCAGCTGCGTGTGTGTGTGTGTGTGTGTGTGTGTTCACCTCTCACACACTGCACTAAACACACATGCACACAATCGGACACATGCACGCCGGACGAGGATTCGAGGTCAGAGACCCGAGGCTGCGAGATTTTAAAATTAGCCGGCGATTGTCCTCGTCGTCTCTGACCGCTCCCGCTGCTTCCATAGATCTCCTGCCACAAACCGCCGCGCTGGCCGCTCGTTGTCGTAATCGCCCACCTGTAGGGCGCAGGTGTAATTGGCGTCCTGCAGCCGCTAATGTGCGTCCTGTCATCAGAACGCGGCGCGCACCGCGAGCGCGGAGACAACGGACATTCGTCTCTGGTGCGTGAATCAATAAAGGGTCGTTGCCTTCACCTGAACCGCTACTCTTGAAACGTCTCTAACCGTCCCTGAACGTCTCTTACCGTCCCTGAACGTCTCTAACTGTCCCTGAACGTCTCTTACCGTCCCTGAACGTCTCTTACCGTCCCTGAACGTCTCTAACCGTCCCTGAACGTCTCGTACCGTCCCTGAACGTCTCTAACTGTCCCTGAACGTCTCTTACCGTCCCTGAACTTCTCTTACCGTCCCTGAACGTCTCTAACCGTCCCTGAACGTCTCTTACCGTCCCTGAACGTCCCCGGATGTCCCCGCAGGCCACCGTACACTCCAGACCAATAACCATTAGCAGCTGACATCACAACAAACAAGGCTCCTGATTGGCTGTTAGAGCTGCTTGCCAAATGTTTTCCATGATTAAAAATGTGTGTTGTATATTTAGGGCCTGAAGGAAAACAGACACACATTGATCATTGACGAATCAATGAGGCGAAATATTGATTTCATAAGAGCAGTGCTGCTGATTCAGTGTGTGTGTGTGGGGGGGGGGGGGGGGGGGGGGGGGGACATGGATCACTGAGTATCTGAAGCCATTTTAAATACATTAAAAATACATGTTTGACATAAATATACATGCAGGTGATTTATTATGTATGTATATATGTATATGTACATGTACATATGTATGTGAAGCTGCTCCCTGCTGAGAGTAGTGAGTTAGTCATGTTGAAGCCACGGTGGGAGAGTTTGCATCACCTTCTCCTCCATCCTTCTCTAAAACACTTGTCCAACATCCTCTCCTCTTTTTCCTCTCCTCGCTCATCCCCTCCTCCTCGTCTTCCTCCTCCTCGTCTTCCTCCTCCACGTCACTCATTAGCGACAGTCGACTCTCGTCCTCTCCTCTCGTCTCCTCCTCGCTCTCCACTGTCGTGCATTACTTATGGATGAACCTCGTCATAGATTATTCAGATCACTTAGCTCCATCTCCCCCTCTCCTCTCTCTCTCCCTCTCTCTCATCTCGGGAAATTGATTAGTCTTAATGAACTATAGTTCGTTCTGTGTGTGTGTGTGTGTGTGTGTGTTCCCCCGGTGACACGTGGGGTTCCAGTATTGATCAGGATAACTTATCAGATCAGTATTAAATGAATGGGCCATGTGCAGACCGGGATCATTATTACACGAGCACGTGGATTTCTTAACTGTGTAAAACCTATACATATTTTTAAGGGTTTTATTGAATATGTTATTCATAATCCAGCAGCAGCAGCAGTAGTGCTAGTAGTAGTTGTAATATTATTATTAGAAGTTGTAGTTGTTGTTTTTGTAGTAGCAGTAGCAGAAGTCGTAGTCATATTAGTAGTAGTAGTAGTATTTGTTGTTTTTGGAGTAGTAGTAGTAGTAGTAGTAATATTAGTAGTAGTGGTAGTAGTCGCAGTAGTAGTAATATTATCATTAGAAGTAGTTGTTGTTGTTTTAGTAGTACTAGCAGTAGTAGTAGTAGAAGTGGAAATACCGAGCCATTCTTTTCATCTCCCTCCACCTCTAAGTTATTTTGTAAATTATCTTTATTCTCTCTCATGTTCACTGAGAGTTGTTGAAATACAAGTATTTTTTCCCACTTTTGAAGTGGACATTGAAGTGGACCAAGTTACACAGATGAAGTCGTTCTTGTCTGTTTCTCTTCAGACGACCCGACATCCGTTACATTGTGTAAGAAGTTGGTCACAGTTGGTGATAAGTGGGACCCGTGTCTGTCGTGTGATGTTCTGATTCCTCCCGCTGCTGCAGATCGAGAGAGGGAGCGAGAGGGCGAGCGAGAGCGAGAGCCGCACACAGCTCCACACGGAAGCAGCGGTGCAGAACAAAGTTAGAGATCTTTCATGTTATTATGAGAGTGGGAAAAGATTTTTGGTTCAATATGAAACTGGAGACAAATTAGACGATGACAAGTCAGAACAATCTACATTATTACAAAAAGAATTTATCTGCTATTTATTTTCATTTCGACGAAAAACTTTGTTAGTGCTGACTCACGACCTTTTTCCAGGATTTGACATTTAAATGTGACTTAACTTCAAGAAAATGACAAAATGAAATAAATAGTTCCACGGCTCTTGGGGAGGAAAATAAAAACACAAGTGCTGGAGCTCAGACGTGAATGTCAGATCTCATCGTTTGTTTCTGGAGAAAGAAAATGAATCACGGAGCTGTGGTGGTTTGTGCTCGGTCTCGTTAACTGCAGCTCGGGAGGAAGTGAGACACGACGCAGTGGAGATGAGTTCTAACAACCTCTCATCTGCATAAGGGAATATGTATATAATATTAGCACTTTACACATTTCCATCTACAGACGGATGATGAGCAGCGGGAGGATGAGAATATATGACAGTTCAATGTATTGATCAACAAGTGGTCAGTGCATGGTGTCTCTGTGGGCGTATTTAGCTCTCTCAGAATAATGTCATCATCGAACAGACAGAATGGCTGTCTCCATGGTAACAAAGGGCAACGAGACTGAGAGTCAGGACAGAAATGTCCTCAACACTGTTAAAATAGATTTAATATTTGGATGTAAAGGTGGAGAAGGCGAGATGGAAACATCGCCTTTAAGTCGCTGGTGACAAGTCGCAGAATAAAAGGTCATTTGAGGATTTTTGTCAAGAAAAATTTGAGTCGAGAAAAAAAAAAACAGGAGATGGTTTGAAATCTTGATCGAGTGAAACTCATGAATTCATAACGAAACGGCAGAAAATTATATCAGGGTTATTAATTCATAGGGAAGAACATTTCTGTCCTGTTTAGAAAAGAGTCGGTCGCTGTAACATGAAGATGATTTTATTATTAATCATCTGCTGACACTGAACGGCCGGTGATGCTGAGCTGCAGCCACTTGATCGTCGACAACGTTGCTTCATCGGGGGAATAAGATGACTGATGGCGTTTCCTCAGGGGGAAAATGATCTGAAGGCATTTGACAGAAATTCACTCTAAAGTAAGTTACAAAATGAATAAAAGAAGGAATGATGAGTATCCACTCTATTGGTCGTTTTGTATCGTAAACAATAACATATTTCCTAAAAATCATTTACTGAAGTTGAAGTCTTTATAAAATTAGTTTTGACATCATAATCCATTCAATTATTATGAATAAACATTGTATTTAAGACACTTTAAGGCATAAATTCTGAATGTTTGATTCTAGACTCAAGGATTTTCAATGAACCGTCAGAAACCCTGAGGTATTATTGTAAGAACTTTTCACATCTCATGAGCGAAAGCCTTAAAAAGATGCTGTATGGAAGTTTATCCATAAATCAAAGCTAACGTGGTTTCTGGCCGACAGCGGGTGGAGGAGATGGTCGATCGCCGAGAGCTCTGAGCCATCGATGTGTTTACGAGACTCGACGCTACGGTGACCAGACGGTGCGGAGCTAGCTGTTAGCATGCTAACTTCAGCAGAAGCAAAGAAGCGATGGAAAGAGAGAAAGAGAAAGAGATAACGTTGGTCTTGTTTTAACGTCTGGAGACAAAACTCTACGAGTAAAGGAAAGAAGTTTGATGCTAATGCTAATGTTAGCTATGTGGCAATAGAAAAATAATGTACATACACACACATGCAGCTCATTTAAATGGCTTCCTGTCACGTCAGTGAGGTTTAACAGTCTTGTTTTTATTCCGCGTCAGATTCGTCCTCTGAACAAACTGTCCGCATCATCAATTTACACAAATTTCTCCCAAAATCCAGCCTGACGTGTTCCAGTATATGTGGAAACTCTTTGAGACCCAGAGGAAGGTTTGAACGAGCAGGTGGAAACTGAGGAGCTCATCATGTCTCTGCTCGTCATCCTCACTCGGCCTCCGTTACAGTCGTGACTCGTCAGGTTCCTGCAGCAGCTCCCTGACGATTTGTTCCCTTTTCTCTGGAAGCACAGTTTGTGAACGTGTCCTTGTTTTCTGTGGGTTCAGTGAAACAACAGAGGAGGTGAATTGTTTCGGCAGCAGAGGGAGAAACGCTCGGACGACCGGCGAGGCCTCGGCCATTAGTCTAAAGAGCCGCGTGATTCAGGAGAAAGAGTTCTGCTGTTTATAATGTCAAGGGCAGAATGATTGTCTGCTCTGGCGTCACACACACACACACACACACACACACACACACACACACACACACACACACACACACACACACAGAGGTATCCAGGCATGAACACAAACTGAAGCGCAGATGGCAGCGTAATCATTTTCGCCAGGCTGTAAATGGACGAGGCTGGACACAGTGTGTGTGTGTGTGTGTGTGTGTGTGAATCAGAGAAAGAGAAGGGCATGATGGGAAATTGGCAAGGCTGCAGCATTGTTACCGTGGAAACGTTGTGATGAATTATATCTGCATTGGACAGCGGGGCAGCGCGTTCGTCTCTTCTATAGATCATAAAGAATAAAGAACATCGAGGTCATAGACTCACACCGGAAAAGGAAATATTGGAATAAAGTGGTGAGTTTTTCTGTTTCGTAAGACAATGGCACATCTTTCGTTTTGTCAACTGTCGATAAATGCAGAAAAACAGGAAGAGGCTGAAGACGAAGAGGACGTCACGAAAGCTGCGCTCAGATTTTTGGTGCCATGAGGTTACAAACGAAAAGTCAATGCAAAGAACACGTTCACGACGTTGTTCAGAAAATCAGCCGAAAAGGCGAGAAGCACAACAGGAAGCAACTGAACGCACCTTTAAATATGCAATATTGATTCATTCATAAAGTTGGACATTAAAGTATGTTTGTGTTTCAACATTTGGATTTTTATCGGAATTTAGCTTGAAACCAAAAACATTTGTTTCTGCTCTGTAGACCTGTAACTTCCTGTTTTGTGTATTAGTTGTTATTTTTTTCACGTAGCGTTCGCTCTTGTGAGTCTTCACATTTAAGATTCTGTGTGCAAACCTTGTTCCACAGGTTCGTCCTCTCAGATCCACGACCTTCACGCCTCAATTCACCAGCTGCGACAATTAAGAATTCAACTACGCACGAGCGAACGTGCAGATCGGACGGGTTCACTGCGTCGTGGTCACGCGGCGCCACGGGAGGGAGAAACACTGGATGGTGAGAAGATGACGATTCAAGTCAAGTTTTTGACGTCGTTAAATATTCTTATATTCCGATAAATGAATAAATCATGAAAGAGAAGAAGGATAAACAGAGGAGGAGAAAGGCGAAGAGGAAAGAAGTGACACACTGTCACAGCTGTTTGCCTCCGTCCACCAGTTTCAGTCCAGACGTTATCGAAACTTCATTTATCATAATAAGTGTATTTTTCAGTGATGATGAAAAACTGCTCAACTGAATTCATTATAAAATCCACATTTGACTTCACAGTCAGAAGTAAACTGACGAAACCGAACAGTGTCACGAAGATGTTGGAACGTTTTCAAACTGCTCGTCTCTGTTGTTTTATAGGAATCGGTTCATTTTCTTGGGCCTGAGGAGAAAACACAGAAGCTGAGTAACAAAAACAAAATGGCCGCTTAACGCTGCCGCAAGGAAAGTCTAACTTCTTTCTCAAAGTAAAAAACTATTTAAGCTTCTCATCAAACTTCCAACAGTTTCTTTTACGAATTATGTTTGTATTGTATGTTGACCTTGATTGACAGGTCTCCCTGCCACTCACGCTCCTCTGCGGCGGTCGTCGCTCGCTCCGCCTCAGCGACGCTCGGACTCAGACTCTCCGGCTGCTGAGACACAGATGGCGTCCGGCATGAACGCATCCCGCCGCAAACAGACGACACGTGTCCGTCTCTGTGAACAACTGTTGAGCCCGACACTTGTTTTAATTTCACTAATGGGGAGCTTCAAGGGGGCGGGGCTAGCCGGCTCTCGGCCAAACGCCTAATTGGCAGAGCGGCGAGTCTGTTGGCAGGCAGAAGTGTCCCAGTGGCGGGAAGGAGCTCGACAGCTGTCAGTCAAATGGATCAGAAATGATGCGGTGAGGAGAAGCCGGCGTTCCTCCTGTTACTCTCCGCCCCCTCCGTCAGTCTAATTAAGATTAAACCCCCCGTCCCCCAGTCCAACATGGCGGCGTCCAGCTGCCATGTGACCTCCTGCAATTTGATACATCAAAGTATAAAAAAGACGATACCGAGTCCAACGTCTTCATGTTAGCACAATACTAATGCTACAATGCTAACTCGGCGGGACATTGTCGTTTGCCTGATCCTTTTTAAACGCATCTTAAATAAAAAACGTGATAGTTAGAACACTTATTCTTTTTGCAGCAGAAAGTCGACGCCTCCGTCTTCAGGCGCAACGCGTCGGACGTTCACGACGACGTCACTACGTTTCATACTGTGCGGTGTGATACGTGTGGATAACGGGCCGTGTCGCCAGCGAGTGGCCGGAGGGGAGCAGAGAAACACGGTCGTATCTGAAAGACTAAGAAATTGACACCGTTCAAATAACTTCTGGAGGGTTGAGAAATATTTTGTTCATGTTTCTTTATGCAGGAATTTTTGGGATCAATATGTTTTTGTGTATATTTAGCAAAACATATTTTATTTCTAACACTTTTCAAGTTCTTTTATAATTTATTATGGTCTATTGATTCACATTTACAGATTTTAGATTTTGATGACAGGAATATTAAGGTGTTATTTTAAGCTTTCGTTTACCACTTCATTCAACATATTTCATCATGATGTTCATTTGAAGAGATTGATATGAAAACCAGAGCAGATAAACAGTCCGTCACACTGAGCTGTGAAAAATGAACCAGCAGTTCAAACTGTGACTGAGACTCAGCTCTGCTCCTGCCGCCTTTATCTTCATCACCCGTCCTTCCTCTTCCTCACCTCTCACCCTCCTCCTCCTCACCCACTGGGAGTTGATCTGCCGCCAGCGTCTTTGAGATGTCTCTTCTGCGGCGGTTCTCCACGCGGCCTTTATTTATTCCTTTTTTCAACTGTCAACAGCCTCGACCGCCGCCAACGGAGGCGACGCCGGGGAGGACGGAGGGAGGAGGGAGGGGGGATGACCAGGAGGAGAGACACGAGAGGAGAGACAGAGCCGCCAAACATTTAAAGATGAGAAGGAATTCAACCTCTGCTCGGCTCCGGCTTTTCACTTTCATTTTCTTCTTCAGAAGCCACCACTCGGCAACGCAAACTGGTTAATCCTCTCAGAGGGAATCTGCCCAACCTTCAACCAATCCTCAGAGTCCATCTACCTTCCTACATACACACCCAACTACTTACCTACCTACCTATCTATATACCTATCTACCTATCTACCTTTCTACTTACCTACCTACCTATCTATCTACCTTCCCATCTATCTACCTACCCACCTATCTATCTACCTACCTACCTTCCTACCTATCTATCTACCTTCCCATCTATCTACCTACCCACCTATCTATCTACCTACCTACCTTCCTACCTATCTACCTACCCACCTATCTATCTACCTATCTACCTACCTACCTTTCTACTTACCTACCTACCTATCTATCTACCTTCCCATCTACCTACCTTCCTACCTATCTATCTACCTATCTACCTATTTACTTACCTTCCTACCTACGTACCTATCTATCTGCCTACCTACCTTTCTACTTACCTTCCTACCTACATACCTATCTATCTACCTACCTATCTATCTACCTACCCACCTATCTATCTACCTACCTACCTTTCTACTTACCTACCTTCCTATCTACCTACCCACCTATCTGCCTACCTACCTTTCTACTTACCTTCCTACCTACGTACCTATCTATCTACCTTCCTATCTATCTACCTACCCACCTATCTATCTACCTACCTACCTTTCTACTTACCTACCTACACACCCGTCTACTTACCTATCTATCTGCTCGTCACGTCTTTACGGCAGCTTGTCTTTTGCTCGTGTAAAGAAATGTTTGAACTGAAGATAATAAATTATCAAATACTTGTTTTTCTTCTTTTCCTTTAGCAGCTGTTCACATTGCTCTCTATTTTCATACTGTTTGATCGCTGAGGTCACGTAACAGCTGGCCTGGTTTAACGCTACCAAAGCCAACAAGTCTTTTTCAAAAACTTATACTTAAAGCTTCATTACAAAACTTGTTTCCCTCCCAAACAATACATGCATATATTTTTTACCCAGTGTTCAATATGTCTGCGTTCTCCAGAAGTAGTTTAATCACAGGACAGAAGTCATTTGGTTGAGGTTTGGTTAAAGACACCGTGTCCTCAATCAACATGTCACACGTCCATCAAGTTCATTGGGGGAACTAATAACTGTCAGCACCGTGGTTTAGTGAGAGCGTGGTAGAAGATGTGAACCACAATCTTTGATGTTCGACATATGTAAATAATCTTCAAGGTTTGATTTGAACGTATTCAAGTTTCCCAACGGCACTTGAGACGACGGTTTGTGATTTAAAACGAAACTCTCCTGACGTCTGAATATTCCCGCGGTGACGTCGGCGTTGGAGCGTGATTCTCCGCTCCGAGTCCGTCCGGGCTTTAGATGATGTTGTTGTTTCTCCCACTCAGGTTGAATTTCAGGTGACAAATCTCACTGAGGGAAAACAGAAAGTTTTGAGCTTTTCTCAACGTGAACAAACGAAACCCGCTCGTACTTCACAGCGTCCTCCGAGTTACATCACCGCCACCAAAAGTTTTTCCTCACAATCCAAAGTCCCAGCGACTTCCCACAGAGGATTATCTTCATTTGTGAACTCTCAAAACGAAATAAAGGCGTTGAGACGGAAACAGTGAGGCGGAAAAGTGATGTGCTGGTTTTTCTTTAAGGGAGAAGCTGGAGAGAAATATCTTTCTTTTTACCCGTAAGCACTTTGAAACTTTCTGTTAAGAAGTTCTCACAATAGTGACGCGTTGCTTTTTCCCGCCGGAGGCTAAAACCTGCGACTGGCGGTTTCTCCTCTCGCCAGATGAAGCTGATGCTCTGTAGCTTCAGCGCCTTCCACCCGCCTTCGTCAGACACCTGAACGCCTCACGCCACATTCAAGCTCCCCAGCGAGTCAGCTCGGGGTAAGTTTGGTGTTTCCGTGACATAATGCTAATCCGCTGTGACAGGGACGGGCCGCCGCCCCCTGCAGTCCGGCCAGCGTTACACGAAGTGACCTCTCGTTTACCAGCCGTACCCTCGCCGCCGGACGCCGAGCGTTTCCAGCTCGGCTCAAACGGGAGATTGTCAGAGAGTTTAAAGAGGCGGTTTCTCCTCTGGACTGTATAATTCACTCAAACTGTGATGAATATCTGGCTCTTTTTTCTTCTTCCTCGTCCTCTCGCAGTCGAGTGGCCCCACATTGTGAGAGTGAGTCTATTTTCTGTTCCCCTCTGTCCTATCAGACGCGATGGAGCAGAAATCATTTTATTTCAGCGCAGGCAGTGATGCATTAAAGGAAAGAAAGGAAAAGAAATAAGTGTCTCCAGTTCAAATTTTTCCTCCTGGGTGAAACACTCACACCTGACGTCTCCACTCGCTCTCACCTCAGTGAGCCTCACGACGCATATTCATATATAAACCTTCATCAATCTGACTTCTCCTACGATGGAAGAACAGATGAATCTCAGAGAACTGGAGGATTTTACAGAGTCGAGCACGAACATCAGAATATCAAAATCCCTTTCATTGGAAAACTCCGACCGACCACTACAGTACGCTTCACGTGTGAACCTCCGGTGTCATTCACCACGTTGCCATGACAACCTGCATGTCAAGTGACCAGCAACACTGACCCGCCTCCTCTTTGTTGGGATTTAGACCCAAGATGGCGGCTCCGACTGGCTCAAGCGGGAAACTGATTCCAAGGTCAGAGTTCAGCGCCATTTTGAGTTGGAGTTTTAGCTCGTTGGTCGACTTTTAGACGACACGTCAGCGTTCTCTGGATATTTAATCATGTAATCGTGTGTTTTCGTCCGGACCTTTCCTGATGTTTTTGTTGAAGAATCATTGATCTGTGGATCAGTATGAGACTTGATCAGTGTTACATTTTTTTCTGATGAGCCGAAACAGGAATCTCACAGGAAACTGAAAAATGACCACGGTGGGAAAACACACGAGTCCTCGCTCATGTCGTCACCGAGGCATTTCTGTTTGTCATGTTGATGAAAGAACGACGTTCCAAACCCAGAGTGACACTAAATCACAGAATGCATCTGTCAAGAAAAAAGACTCAAGAAGAGAGTTCCCATCAGCCCCAAGAATCCCAAACAACAAATCAGACCCACAATGAAAACTGTTACGTGAAGGAATCACGTTTAAACGAAGCTGATTCGGGGAAACTGTCGCTGACCCGACCTCTGTGTGTGTGTGTGTGTGTGTGTGTGTGTGTGTGTGTGTGTGTGTGGAGCAGACCCTCGGCTCTGTCCTCGTTTCACCCCACGCCCACAGCGCCGCTGTCTCTGGTGGGACTGTGGTGATAATTGGTCTTCTACCCACTTCAGCCACGGAGCCAAACGCCGGCGGGTCGCTCAGACGGCCACCTGTGGTGCATTATGGGACGCACTCAGCTCCAATAAGAGCTAATCCTCGTTGACGAGTCCCGACCCGGGCGCCGTGTCGACACGCAAGCCTCCACACGGGCTGCGTTCCACGAGCGGAGAGGGCAGCGTTTTAAAACTTGCTGTGGATCAACGTGGGGGTCAACCAACGACACGTTCAACAAGACTAATGGTTGTGAGGGAGCGTGTGAAGTTAAAAAAACGGTAGATTTGCGGAAGTGCTGCTGAAATCAAGAGAGGAACGAAATGTGAGTTTAAACAACTGGAATCAGCACAAAGAAAAACCATTCGAGCGGCGTTCAGGAGCGATAAACGCTCTCGGAGCTGCTGCGTGTTGCACATTAAGTAAGAGAAAGAGATCAAGTGAGGTACATTCAGCTACAGCGAGGATCCACAACTCACAACTCACAGAGGAGGAGAGAAGCTCAAGGTGCGTTCAGGAAACTGAGAGGTGAAGACACGATGCCTTCAGGAGCTGTTTGTACATCATCAAGACTCACGCACAAAGTGCAGCGGCTACGTTTTAAAGGTGTTGTTAAATCAGCAAAGTGAACCAGCTCAGGTCCGCAGGAAGGAACCAATCACAGTTCAAGCTTACAAATATAGAAACTCTGAACAACGGCGCTCACGCACATCAGTGGACCAGAGGTCAACAGGGGGCGTTCAGCTGAAAGAGACGTTGTGTGAGACATTGAAGTGTTGCAGGAGGAGGGAGGAGAGCACGACACACACACACACACACACACACACACTCTCTCCCGTGGTGCGTTCAGCGAGGTGAAGGTTCCGGCAGAGCGAGCGGGTCACACGGAGCACGTCTCGGTGAGCGGAGGAGATTTCCTGTGCCGGCGTTTTCCACCCTGACAGTTTTATTGGTTCACGTCGGAGCGGCAGACGGAGGATGTCAGGAGGCGTCGACAACAACACGCTGCGTTCAAGGTGACGTCGTGACGCGTTGACACTGAGGAGCAAATATGAACGCACCTGCACCAACACACACTGTGCACTCACAAGTTATGAAAAAATAAAACAGTTTAAAAGTCTTTATCCTACAAATACATTCACGGCACAAAAAGCTCATTTCTTCCCTGAGTTTGTTTTTTAATACGTTTCCCCGACGGAGAGCCACTTCCTGCCTCCTCCTCCTCCCGAAGGCGTTCGCCGCCGCTAAGCCTCGTAATGACTGTTTGTGATTGTGTGTCACACTCGGCTCGGTGAGGTGTGATCCGCCCTGATGGGAAATAACAGCAGCGGGAAGGAGCGAGGAGCCAACACCCCCAACAAGACGGAGGGGAAATTTGCATCAGTTGAGAGAGAAGTCTTTTCTTCTTCCTTCTCTTCTCGTGTGTTTGACTCGTTATGAAAGAAAGATGAGGAGACGAGCAGATGCTGAAGCTGCTGCAGACATTTGCCTCCGTTCAGCCGCAGATGTTTGAACAAAGCGCGAACACGGACGACGTCGCCGGACGAGGCCTGAGTCTGCGGCGCCGTCAGTTACGTCCCGCAGGCGTCGAGTCGATGACTTGAGTCAATCACTTGAAGTCGAACATCGTCGAGAACAGAATTTTGATCTGAAGCGTTAAGATTCTTCTGACAGACACAAGAGTCCTGATCACTTTGAACATTCATCGCAATAATCTCCATGTTTACTTCACTTTTATAATAATTAAGTTGGTTTCACTTTTAGCCTTTTGATTCTCAAGTAAAGTAAAAAAGTTTCTTTCATCATCACATTTTTGCTTCATTCATTTGTCATCATCTGAAAGTCAGTGTAGAGAGAGAGAGAGAGAGAGAGAGAGGTCATGTGGTACGTGACCTCACCGCTGTTTTTAAAAACATGTTCAAACTGAACTTTATAATTTAAAGTCCCATTGTGAAATTTTTGTAATTTTCTGGCGCCATCTGGTGGTAAAGATTCAAACTGTACAACCAACTGAGCGACCGACAGGGGACACTTTATGGTGGCGCACCGCTGATTCCACTTCCTGTTTCCGTCAGCGTCTGAATGTTCAACGTGAACGTTTAGTTCAACAACGTATTCAACACGACGTAGCAACATGGAGACTCACACGGAGGTCGCTCCACCTCATGTGACTATATTTAACTCATATGAACAGAGTTATGGACAATATAATCAATTTCTGTGAATAAGTTCTTCTAAATATTACAAACTGGAGCTTTAACGACAATCAGAGTCAGGAAGACACAAAACGTGACGTTTCACTCATGAAGGGAAAAGCACAACGTGTTGATGTGAAGCAGCTTCTCCTCATGAACGTCATCATTTTGTTTCCTTTGTTTTATATTGTTCTGGTCACTTCACTGTGTCTGCGAGGCGTCGTGTAAAATGTCCTCGGGGAGAAAACTGATTGTAAACTGAGAGTGTAAGTGATTTTCTGTTTGTGATCGCTGTACGATGAGACAGTCTCGTGGAAACAGCTGTTTTCTTAAATGGATGTTTGTCGCCGTGTGAAGAAGAGGAAGGCGAAGACGATCGCTGCGGGTTCAGAACAACAATAACCGGCGCAGCGGCGGCAGCAGAATAGCTGACACAATCTATTTACTGTACTGAGAGATGTAATATCTTGCCGACCTTTCAGCGGGGGAATCGTTTTCAGAGCGGCGGCGGCGGCGGAGAGAATCAGAACGAGCTCCTCTGTGTCTCGCTGCTCACATCGTTTTCAATTTAAATGGAAGCAAAAATATGCAAATGTGACAAATTCCTGATGCTGTGTTTGACTCATATTCGCCCGCCGGGGAAAAATAAAAAGCTGAAAATCATAAAAACTGAAAAGTGGGAGTGTTTGTTTCTTCCCTCACAGTAAGAAAATAAAGCTCTTTTAACAAACGCCTGGTTGTCGCTCCTCTGCCTCAGGACCACGATGCTTCAGGCCTCGGGGGGAAACCTCGGGCCACAGGGCACGAAGATGTTCTGAGCCATTTTGAAGCCGTGACCAGCACCATCTTGGTTTTTATGAAAGCAGAAGTAACCGTATTTGGACGAGCAGGGGGGGCGTGGCCTGACTGGGAGCTCGTTCACCTTTACACCGGTGACCTCCACCGATTGGACGGTACCAGCTGTCACTCACACTGTAGCCACGCCCCCAACACATCCGGTGCTTTATGGTCTGTTTGACTGTTAACGAACAGTGTTGAAGAAGACTTGAAACTACAGATTGAACCATAAACTCCTCAGGGAAATGTTTTACTGCCGTTATGAATCAAGTGGAGTCACGTTCTCATAGAGTCGCCCTCTGCTGGTCAGAACACAGAAGGCTTCCCTCCACTTTTGGGTTGACAGCCGGAACATGGTGCAGCGCCCCCTGTTGACAGAACCAAGATTCTTTCTGCAAGAACCAAATTCCCTTAAGTTGAGACTCGGTTCAGCTGCACGGACGGGGGCACGTTAACCTTTCCTGTTCCCCAGGTGCACTCTGGGAAATCCTCCGCTCGCTGAAAAGCATCGGTAGATAAACACTCTGCCGTCTCTTCTTGACTCTGGTTCCTCTGAGGACGAGGCTTCTCCGTTAAGCCTCTATCAGCGCTTCGGCTCACACACACTGTTTGCATTAGCTTCCTCCCCCGCTCACGTATTTTATCTTTTCCCCTTTATTTATATATATATATATATTTGTGAGTAAGTGAATTCTGAACTCTGATCTAAGAGCAACTCAAATATTCATTGTGGTGTCGGGTGTTGTTGTGCAACATGTCATCCAGACTCAGAGTTCAGCTCCAAGGCCTCGCCGCTCCACAGGGACGGGACGAGGTGGAGGAAATACTAATATGTCTGCTGCTGGATGTGTGTGTGTGTGTGTGTGTGTGTGAGTGAGTGAGTGAGTGAGTGAGTGAGTGAGTGAGTGAGTGAGTGAGTGAGTGAGTGAGTGAGTGAGTGAGTGAGTGAGTGAGTGAGTGAGTGAGTGTGTGTGTGTGTGTGTGTGTGTGTGTGTGTGTGAGTGAGTGAGTGAGTGTGTGTGTGTGTGTGTGTGTGTGTGTGTGTGTGTGTATGTGTGAGTGAGTGAGTAATAGTGAGTGAGTGAGTGAGTGAGTGTGTGTGTGTGTGTGTGTGTGTGTGTGTGTGTGAGTGAGTGAGTGAGTGAGTGAGTGAGTGAGTGTGTGTGTGTGTGTGTGTGTGTGTGTGTGTGTGTGAGTGAGTGTGCCATGCATTTCAAACAGCGGCTGTGCTACAATGCTCCGAACACACAAAACTCTAAATAAATCATGTGTTACTGACCTAAACATAACAAGGCAGGGCTGGAAAACATGCACCATGTGGTCAGAGTGTGTGTGTGTGTGTGTGTGTGTGTGTGTGCTTGTGTGTGTGTGTCTGTGTGTGTCTGTGTCTGTGTGTGTGTGTGTGTGTGTGTGTGTGTCTGTGTGTGTGTGTGTGTCTGTGTGTGTGTCTGTGTCTGTGTGTGTGTGTGTGTGTCTGTGTGTGTGTCTGTGAGTGTGTGTGTGTGTGTTTGTGTGTGTGTGTGTGTGTGTCTGTGTGTGTCTGTGTGTGTGTGTGTGTGTGTGTGTGTCTGTGTGTGTGTGTGTGTGTGTCTGTGTGTGTGTGTGTGTGTGTCTGTGTGTGTCTGTGTGTGTGTGTGTGTCTGTGTGTCTGTGTGTGTGTGTGTGTGTCTGTGTGTCTGTGTGTGTGTGTGTGTGTGTCTGTGTGTGTGTGTGTGCCTCGTGCACGTCTCAGTTCTTCTACATAATGGATGAATCCGCTGCAGCGAGCAGATCAGGCCGAGCTGAGCTCATTTCAAAAAGCCTCGAACGCTGCTATTTATACAGAGGAGCTGGACGGACTTCATGAGGAGGAGGAGGAGGAGGAGGAGGAAGGTGGCGTCTAAAGAGCTCAATCACATCCTTTTCTGGGAGACTGTTATTTAGAAAATTATGGGACGAATTAACGAAAGAATCCTAAAAATTCGACCATTTAAGAAAACGCGACGATGTCCTTTGTTTTTAAAACTGAGGATTTTCACACGTGTGATTTGAACTCAATGAGACTTTATGACCCTTTTTTTTAAAAGGTAAAAGTACGAATGTTGATTCAAGATTTCACAAATCTGAAAAAGCTGACATCATCGCTCGCTGGTTTAAAAGAGAGGCGCAGCCAGAGGAAAAAACAAGATGGCTGCCGGCCACGGGCAGCGGGTGTTAGACGATCACAGCTCGCCGCCGCCTCGTCTCGTTCAACTTCACATCGCCGTGTTCGGATTCGTCGGCGGCAGCGAGCGGAGGAAGAAGAGCAGAACGACGAAGACGGATCGCGACGCAGAGTTTTTATAAATGTTGCGGCTCTTTGTGTTTTATTATCCACTGTTAATGATGCTTCGCCAAAAAGAGCGATATTCATGATTTATGATATATTTTATTCACTGGGAAATTTATTTCACTTCAACACATTTTGCAGCAAAACTTTTATGGTTTATGTGTTTGAGTTTTTTTTGACACTTAAATTAAACTTTGCAAAGAAAAAAACAGTTCATGTTCTTTCATTTCATTTTGTGTTGATTAAGTCAGTTTATCATCTGATTTATGATTTTCTGGAGCTGATTATAATCACGTCATGCTTCAGAACCAGGAGTTAAAACTCAAAGTATTTAATCCAATCACGTTTCCAGCGTCTGACAACATCAGTGTTGTGAAAATTAAAGGGTCATTCCGCAGTTTCACACACGCCGTCGGGGGGGGGGGGGGGGGTTTCATTTCAACTTCAGCTTTGACACTTTTTCACAGAAAGTCTTACTGGTGAACGAAGACGTGTAAGGAAAGTTTCACCTGAACGTTGCATTGTGGGAGATGAAGGACCTGGTGTCTTTGTGATTTGAGATTGACCAAGTCTAGAAGCAGGAGCTTTGGTGTTTGTGTGCTTGTTAATTTTTAGGACTACGCGATAAAACTACTCAACGGATTTTGACGAAGTTCAGGTGGAACCAAACACACGTCGGCCTCCCGGGAAGCGGCTTCGAGACTGGAACAGAAAACACGTCTCTGTTGTTGTGTTGAATTGCTCGACTGCTGCGAGTTGTTTTCCACGGCTCCTTCTCCTTCGCAGGACTTCTTTGAAATGCTCTTTCACGCTGCGCTGTGATCGGAGGGTGTTTGTTCTTGTGTGACTCCTGGAAAATGAACTCAAATGAGATTTCAGCCTGTTGATGTTCGCGTCTCAGGGTTTCTTGTTTGTTTGTGCATCGCCACGGCGACGCGGACCGACCCCCGACCTTCACCCGCGCTGCATCAACACACTCGCTCACAGTCCCAATATATGGGTGCATGATGCCGACACACACACACACACACACACACACTCAGTGAAGTGTGTGAGCCTCGTCTTCACAGAGAACACGTTTTGGACTTGAGGAGAAGATAAAATCTGTTTTCTGGAACTCTTTTCCTCCTCGTTTCCAGCTGGGCTTGTTTGAATTATTATCGACGTGAGCACAGAAACCTGAGTCTCCAATGTGAGTGAAACGCTCTGAATGTGCTCGTACCGACAGACCAGAGCTTCAATTTCACTTTCAGGGGTTTTGTTGGAGGCAGATTCGTGAACATCGGAACATCCAGAGCAGATGAAGACAAAAGCTGACAAAGTATCGACCTTGAGTTTTGTACAAACTTCCTCAGTGTCCCAGAATGTTCTCGAATGAACTCGTAGATTATCTGGACGGGAGCGACATGGAGGAACTGTTTGACTTCACCCAGCTCTGACCTGGATTCAGCAGATACGATGAGGAGTCAAAAACTACAGATCATCAGTCAATATAGTTTTATATCACAACTGCTGCTTGAATCACAATATAGTTTTTTTATTATTATTTTTATTGAGCTGAATCACTCAAATAAGCCAATAATGTATTGTTATTGAGTCTTAATGTGAAAAAGACTTTTTAAGTCTCCATACTTTAATACGATTCATTTTTATTTACATGCTCCGACTGTTCGTCAAGGACGATTTGAATCTATTTTGACGATTTCTGAAGTCATAATTATCGAGGTATGACCGGTTCTGGCTTCTCAAATGTGGCGACTTGAGTCTGTCGTCGTCATAGTGATGGTGAACTGAAGACTCGGGAAGCCGCAAATCACAAAGTCGGTGAAGTTCTTTTGACTTACAGATGAAGTCATTCGACATTTGAGCAAAATCAAAGAATCATTCGTCTCTAAGAATTTTCTCTCTCTCGTCCTTTTCCCCTTCACTCCGAACTCTGGTCTCATCTCTCTCTCTCCATCTACCTCGACTCCTCTATCTCCTCCCGTCTCTCGCTAACCAGCTCGGACAATAAAGTCGGGCTGTAAATTGTTCCCATCGCAGATGCAGCAGCGATGTCCTTCCCGCCTCGGCTGCCTGTAAACTTCCCAGCAGGCCGAGCGTTTGATAAGGTCGTAGCCGGGGGACGGTCGTTACTTCAGGGAGTCGTCGTCGCTCCGTTCCTCCAACTTCTATTAAAACTCTTATGATTCTGTGTCTGTGAAAGACATATACTGGAGGTGCAGGGAACGTGGAGGGAAGAGACCAGAAGTCTGGTCTGGGTTTGAAAACAGTCCGCACTTTTCAGTTTTCTCTCTTCCACCCTACGTCTAAATGACTGGAACGAGTTCCGACGTCTTCTGTCCTAAAGCATTGTGGGAAATGTAGGGAATCGCTAACTCAAGCAGAAGTAGATGAGATTTGTGACACCGAAAAAGTTAACTTTCTCTCCAGTGGCAAAGTCCTGGAACGAGAGACCACGAGTGTGCCGGGACAGTTTGGATTGTATTTGTCAGCGGTCGGCGCCTTGGTGCCGAAATAAATTCCTTCCTCACGAGTCAGATTGAGTTTAGAACGAACCCCAGAGTCCTGACGCGATGTCCGATGAGGCTGAGGTGGAAACCTTCCAACACCTCCGACGCAAAGTACGACCTGCACGAGTTGGTCAGGTTCGTCTGGACAAAGACTCACGACCACATCCCAACGCCAGCGGCTGAGGTCACGTTGTTAAAACAGTCGTGTGTAGAAGTGAGCGTTGTCCCGTGTTTGGTGGTGGGATGACTGGGAAGAACTCACCGATACATTTAACCTGGATGAGCTACAAGGGGACGAGCATCTATAACCACCGGTGTCTGATTCATCTACCGCATCCACTACATTTTATTCAATGTATTTGATCATATATGAACTCATAGCAGCCATTCTCTTTGACTCAGAGACAACATCTGAAGGTGAAATATCACCATTGCGTAACTAAGTCTTGAGATATGTGGTTTGTCACGTGTGGAACAAACTGCAGTTCATCTCCAGGCAAAGTGAGTTTCCTCAGGGAGCCACAATCAGCTCCGTGGAGTCGAACTAACCCGCCACTTAAAAGGTCTGAATTTAATTTCCCGCTGGGTGGTTCGACGGCGCGCCACCGCCACCGCTGCCCCCTTCACCCAACCACCGCCACCGCCGCCCCCCTTCACCCAACCACCGCCACCGCCGCCCCCCTTCACCCAACCACCGCCACCGCCGCCCCCCTTCACCCAACCACCGCCACCGCCGCCCCCCTTCACCCAACCACCGCCACCGCCGCCGCCTCGACCCCAGTCCCATCTCATGCTCAGCTAGAGAGCACGTCTGATGTTACTGACCCCGCGCTAAGCTAGCAGCTGATTAATACTATGTCGAGCAAAGGACGAGACGTGAGAACGAGAGAGCGAGGGGAGGAAAGAGAGTTCGAGAAAAACTGCTGCTTATTTTCTGATTTTCAATTCTCATTGTGGGAAAACAAGCTGCAACACGAAGCCCATTACAGTTTCATTCCCTGAACTGTGAAATCCACGAGCCAAGAGTTCAGAGCGGAGGAGCAGAGACGGGGATGAGAAATTAATTATTTGGTGGAGGCGTCACGGTTCATTTGGCCCAGAAAAGGGAGTGCAGGGAGCCGGCGGTGAGCAAGGCGTTCATGGCGAGGCAAGCGGCCGATCAGCTGAGAGGGGAGGACGGCGGACAAATCGTTTCCCACAACCACCTGCGTTCGACTCGTTCAGCTTTCATCAGTCAAATATCCGTTTCTCTCTGGAAACCACAAAAAAGAGAAAGGTGGACAGGTGGTATTAACGTCCGCTGGATGTGCCAGGTTTAAAACATATGATTAAAAAGCAAAGAGCAGACTCTGTTTTTCACAGCCGAAGGTGAGCAGAGCAAAGAGTGATGTAAATATAAATCAAATGAAACACATTATACTGGACACGTGTACGAGCTGCAGCGTTCAGACCCAGGGCGGAACACGAGCCGAGATCACACGCCCCTCCGGCTAACAAGTGTGAAATGACTCCAGCATGCAGAGTGGATTGAAAGTCTTGGCCCGCGGTCAAACAGGAACACGAGCTGAGCCGGTGTTTGAAGTTTATCAGAGAGGGAAACAGGAGCCGGTAATGGCCCCAACACTTCACCTGTGTCCCGATACAACAGGGATTCTAACCCTCGGGGTCCGAGGCCGGTGCCGACGTCTGGGATGTTTCTGTTACGGCCTCTGATACGATTATCTGGTTTGAAAAGAACCTTGGACCTCCAGTTATTGTCGGAGGGGGGGAAATCCTCCACGGATCCTGGTGGTCGTCAAGTTGGTCAAAGGAAACTGGACTTGATTGATTTAATCGACTTCGCTGAGGACTGAGACGATTCTGTATCGGGATCTGGTATGGATGTAATTCTACAGACGGTAGTTTTAGTCCATTTCAAGCAGTTCTGTATATATATATATATATATATATATATATATATATATATATATATATATATATATGAACAGTTCTATGATACGATATGACTCATTACCTCTGAACTCATGTAACCTCATGACAGTACAGGAGTTAACGCACCCGAGACTCGACAAGACGGATTGGGATCCGTTCGACCGAAACAAACTCCGCCTGCAGTTGTGTTCACAATCTAACTTTGGGTTAGACATACGTAACCGTAGCTAGCTAGGCAGATACAGCAGCCGTTAGCCAGTAAACCGAGACTGACTCGCTGGCTCAGCTCCGCGATCACGACTGCGCAGACTCTGGCTCCCAAGTGACGTCAGAAGTCCAAGATGGCGGCGCCTGGATCTGAGATATTTCAGCTTCATTTCTGTACAGTGGAAAGGAAGCGGAGACGTGTCGTGAGCCCTGGTTGGGGCTTGTGGTTGTACAGTAGCTTGGTATTTCCATTTCGAAGAGGTACCAACGATCACGTCACAAAGATTGAGTGATGGTTTGAAAACAATATATTCTTCATTTTGTTCGGTCATAAAGAAGTTTGTTCGCTTGTTGTTTACTACAAAGAAAACAAGCCGACTGAAGTTCATCTTTAGAATTCAAGGAGAAACGAGACAATAGACATGAACAAGCGGTCAACCGACAAACCACCTCATTCTTATTCTGTCGTTGTCGGCTTCAGACAAACCTCCGTGTCGTCTGTCTTCATTTACAGTCTATGGTTTGTATGTGAAGTGTTTAACTTATTGACCTTTGCAGTGCTGCTGTTCTTAACAAATCAATAATTAAGTCTGTCTTTAGTAACCAGGAGCTTGTCAATTAACTTAACTCGAAGATTCAGCTCTTCGCTGGAAAACACGAGACTCACAGAGAGAAAACAGGAGTGGGTGCGTCACCAGCACCGTCTGAAACTCCACACCGGGCGGGTCGCCGGGGTCAAAGGGCAAATACACTGTTATATTCAAGTGCTTCGTTAGTTTCTTCAGAGTTGGGGAGACGCTGAGAAAACAAAATGACTGTGCTACGGGGTACAACACAACTCCCCCGGTTTGTCCTGGGTCAGCACTGGTGTCGCAGCGGCAGCGGGGAAATGAGGATGATAAATTAGAGCTCACTTCTTCACCAGCGGCCGTTGGCAGGAAGCCAGTCAGGAGGAAAATATACACTGCTAGGCAAAATGGTTAAAGTGTCCAGGAGGACGGAGACGAGACCCCCAGTTCCCCGCCCCGACTTCTGCTGCTTCTTATCACAGAAGGGAAAATTGGCTCTTCTGCAGATCACCCCCCCCCACACACACACACACACAGTCACACACACACACAGTCATACACACACACACACAGTCATACATACACACACACACACACACACACACACACAGTCATACACACACACACACACACACAGTCATACACACACACACACAGTCATACACACACACACACACACAGTCATACACACACACACACACACAGTCATACACACACACACACACACAGTCACACACACACACACACACACACACACACACACACACACACTACGTCCTGTGTCTCTGTGGAGTTTCCCCGTCTTGTCTGGATGGTGGGCTGGTCAGGTAATGTGTAATGTGTAATGTGTAATGTGTAATGGTATAACCTGATAAAAACCCACATGCTCTCAGGCCTGATTGTCTCCTATTGATCTGCGTTGGAGACTCTTTTAAATGAAATGCCAGTCGAGCTGAAGCCGCTCGCTGCCCCGAACATCATGCGACGTCCGGTGCCGTCGCTCGCCGACCCTCGGCCAAGTGGAGGCGACAAGAAAAACACTGCTGAGGTCCATTAAGACTCAGACACCAACCACCCTCCTCCTCCTCCTCTGTTTTCTCCTCCAGTCCAGTCGTCCGTCACTTCTCTCCCTCCTGTTTGCTCCACATCCTGACGGAAGGATTCCCCGGATCGTCTCATCTGAACGTGTCTGGTGGAAGTTTGAATGAGACCCTGTAACAAGTGTAAAGGTTCAACTCCACATTGAAAGATCCAGTTAGGACCGAAACTGTTCATCACGCGATCGATGGAAAATCAATCTTCAACTATTTGTTTGTCATCAGACTTTGAGGTTCAGCTTCTAAAATATGAAAATGACAACATTTCACTGAGCAAATATTTCTAGTCGAACACGACAAACTTCCTACAAATCTACGGATGATCTGTGCAACTTTCCGGTCATTGGTGGGCGGATGTTGCATTTGAGCAAATGATACAGATATACATATTTTAAAAAAAGGAAATTTCTGCAATGGGTCCTACAATGTTCCAGAGATTCGTATGGAACGAGTTACGTTGGAGCGTTACAGCAAGTGGACGTTTGTGAATCACAAATAAAATGTTGGTCTACGTATCATCACATTCTTATAATGAGAGAATTCAGCTGGTTTGTTATTGTGTCTTTAATTAAAACTGTGTAAACTGTCCCTTATTATCATCATCCCATTCTAATAATTGAGAAACCCCCAGTGAAAATCAATTACTGACCTCACTTATTAATGCTGCTGCTAAAGACTCTGCTGAGAAATGAAAACCGCAGCGTTTCCTCTTTGTGCAGCGACGCTCTCGTCTTCTAATATAATGGTTCGACTGTCGGAATCAATGGGGATTAAATCGTTGCCAGGGTCTAAACTGGACCATCGAGAGGTCGGCGAGTTCACACCGGCGCTGGACCGCTGCCACGGCAGCGCGGCGTCAGCCGGGGGTGATTTAGAGATTTCCAATACAGCAGCAGCACAGTGAGCCACGACAGTGAGGCTGCTCAAGCACAGACATCACTCTGCATCAGCAGCATCCGGGCTCCAGTACGGTACGGTACGGTACTGTACCGTACTGAACTGTACTGTACCATACTGTACTGTACTGAACTGTACTGTACCGTACTGAACTGTCCTGTACTGAACTGTACTGTACCGTACTGTACCATACTGTACTGAACTGTACTGAACTGTACTGTACCATACTGTACTGTACTGAACTGTACTGTACCGTACTGAACTGTACTGTCCTGTACTGAACTGTACTGTACCGTACTGAACTGTACTGAACTGTACTGAACTGAACTGTACTGTACTGAACTGTACTGTACTGAACTGAACTGTACTGAACTGAACTGTACCAAACTGTACTGAACTGTACTGTACTGTACTGAACTGTACCAAACTGTACTGAACTGTACTGTACTAAACTGAACTGAACTGTACCAAACTGTACTGAACTGTACTGTACTGTACCGTACTGAACTGTACTGTACTGAACTGTACTGAACTGTACCGTACTGAACTGTACTGTCCGGTACTGTACTGAACTGTACTGTCCGGTACTGTACTGTCCTGTACTGAACTGTACTGTACTGCCCTGTACTGAACTGTACAGTACTGTACTGTACAGTACTGTCCGGTACTGTACTTTACTGCCCTGTACTGTACTGAACTGTACTGCCCTGTACTGTACTGAACTGTACAGTACTGTACTGTACTGCCCTGTACCGTACTGAACTGTACTGAACTGAACTGAACTGTACTGAACTGTACTGTCCTGTACCGTACTGAACTGTACTGAATTGAACTGAACTGTACTGAACTGTACTGTCCTGTACCGTACTGAACTGTACTGAACTGTACTGTCCTGTACTGTACTGAACTGTACTGAACTGAACTGAACTGTACTGAACTGTACTGTCCTGTACCGTACTGAACTGTACTGTCCTGTACCGTACTGAACTGTACTGTACTGTACTCTACGGTGGCGCTGCGGAGGACAGAAACCCGGCGACACCTGAATATGTACCTGAGGACATCTGTCACCGAGAGACGACAGGAAATGACTTCAGCCTCACGGGAGAAAAGACACGGAGATGATAAAACTCCACCGACAAATAAAAAAGCTTGTTTGCCAGTTCAAGCCTCCTGGACTCAGACGCAATGAAAGAACCACGTTGAACATGTGGACACGTCACGATGGAACCCTGATGTGAAACCTGGCAACACTCCAACACTCAGCAGCGTCCAGAGGCGGCTTCCAGCTTTGAGTTTGTACTTTATGTTTTATAATATTGTCATAATTATTCCAATGAGAAGACAAATCTGAAGCAGGAGTTGCACTCGTGTTAAACTGTTGAGTGTGTGGACGAGGTTCCAGAACCGACCATCCTGGAGGATAACGGGATTGAACAGTTTGAAATGACTTCATTTTCATAAACGTGCTCAGAGGACGCTCACTCTGCTCCGGTGTTCTAATTACTCTTCCTCCTCTTTTGTCCCGACCGCTCTCTGACTCCGTGGAGTTCAGGACGTAGCAGCACTTGTGTTGAATCAATGGGATTAGAATTTGGGGCTAAATTGAGTGTCCAGAGTCCAGCGCCGGGGGGCCGGGGGCCGGGGGCCGGGGGGCCGGGGGCCGGGGGGAGGTGGAGCCGGGGGGCCGGGGGCCGGGGGGAGGTGGAGCCGGGTTTACTCTGGTTTTAATTACACAGTGAATGATCCTGAACATCCCTGAAGAGCGTCACTGCGGTGTCGCCGAGTTAGAGCCTCGCTGCCTACGAGCGGCGAGGAGGAGGAGCGGAGGAGTTGCTGATTCTCCATTTACATTTAATGGGTAAAGATGTCACCAAGGACACATTACACATTTGTTTTATCTACTTAACCTTTATTTAACTGGCTCGTCCTACTGAGATTAATGTCTTGTTAAAGGGAGACTGACTGAGGCCAAGAGAGCAAAACCAAGACAGACATTAGAGCCGACGACGAGGCGATAAAGAAAAAATGCGCCGGGCCAAAAGTGGAGACGGCGAAAGACTGTGGACACATTTACACCTGCAGTTAAAGTTCCTTCACTTTGAACCAGGGGACGAAATATGGCATCGACTTTTACTGTCTTCGATTCCTGAGTTCCTGCAGCTAGTACATCGATCCATATTTGACCCAGAGATATAGAATGTAGATTGTCAAGAAGAATAAAATAAATGAGAAAATAAAAGTGTTACACCTACAGACGATTTCAGATGGTCCCTTAAAATACATTGTTCTAGAACGAAACGCAGTCTAACTCCGGCTGAATGATTTTAATTATGAACTTCACTTGATTTAATACCTGGGTCGATGCTGGAAAAGGTCTGATCACAGTTCACAGTCTTATCACAAATCATCCTTCCCTCTCGGCACTGGGATGATAAAGTCTGTAGAGACGGGACGACTGCACATATAAAGAGCTGCAATAAGTTTTACATGTGGGTCAATTCTAACTCATCAGCGCGGTCAAATGTGATGTTTTGTTACTGTAAGCCTCCGTCTCTCCTCTGGAAGCTCCAGACTCTGAATCAATGGAATCTGTGCGATGGCAGTTGGTCACAACGCTCCGATAGCAAACCTCCTCTGACTCAATCATTACGAGCGGCTTCTAACTGCGCTACATGTTATGGGAAATCAATACACTTCACACCGCTTTGATTTGTCAGCAACCGTATCTTCTTTTTTTTCGAAATGTCTCCTGCTTCCAGTCGGGGAAAGAGAAACACACCTCCCACCTTCTCCACCTCACTCCGCCTCAGAGGGCACCTCGCGTTTGGATGCTGTCTCCATGGTGACGGCAAGGTCCGTCTCTATCTGGCCCGTTTATCTTGTGAATCGCCCAGGCGTTCGATTTCCTTAAAGCTTTCTCCGTGCTCCGCGCTCCCGCGACCCCCAGCCAGCCAATCCCAGCGCTCCGGTGACATTAAGTCGCTAAGCCGCCGTATTAATGCTTCAAGAAGCTGGAATCAGAAGCACAGCAGCCGCCCAGGAGCCACCCTGACCTTCAAACTCTCCTCGGGGAGAAAACAAGGCTCTCACTCCGGCCAATGAGCCCATTTAGAAAACCTTAATACAAAAGTTTACCGTGGTGGGATTCTAAAGTGCGTCCTGTCGTATGCTAATGAAACAAAGAGTTAACTACATGCAGCACTAGACCTGGAACATAAACAGGTACGTGCCCATGTCAATTAGTTGGATGCTACCGACTCTAATAACGTATATAAACTCGTGTGAAGCCATAAAGATAAACCGGCTGTGAAGTGAGTTCATCAGCGACAGTAACTGGGGAAACGGGTCCACTCTGCATCGTGTTGGTTCACTGCCCTGATCACTCCGTCCATTTGGATTCAGAACCGGGCCCATAGACGAGGACACGGCTCTGCAGCCCGTGTATCAGAGCTTCCTCTCAACGGTTTGGATCTTGTTTTGTTCTTTGGTGGATGATTGCTGACAGAACGAGACGTGACAACAGGCTCCACCTCAGGAACCGGAGCGTGAGCGGCGACACGCGACACTGGAGCGCGACGCTGCTCAACAATTACATCCGTTACGTTTCTTTTTATGCAGGCAGGAGAACCGACACCTGTCAACTCTCAAAGATCACCGCACATCACACGTACTGTCCCTTTAAACGCTCCCGTCCCATGCCCATAAGACACTGGGCGTGTTATATAAACTGAGTTTAACTTCCCTTGTCTTGCTAATTTGATGTTGTCGTTTATGGAGCTTCTATAAATGTGAATTGTGGAAATATGTTTTCACATTGCAGACGAACAAAAACATGAGTTGTACAAGAACAGTGTGAGACTCGACCTGCAGGTTAATAGAGTTGTTAAGTCGGCGGTGGCGGCGGCGCTGCAGGACTGTGACGGGCAGAGGTCGCGAACAATACAGATTTCTCATGAATGACTGTGACGTGTGTGGCAACAATATACAACAGTTTACTATTCAAAGTTCATCTGTGATTAATTAAAGCCCCATAACTCACCTGACTTCCTTTAAACTAGGTAGTTACAGGCGTTATTCTCCCCCCCGACCTTAATGTCTTTGCCTCATTAAGTATTGATGGTTATTAGCTCCACCCCCCTCGGCCGCTCACCTGCAGCTCATCAAACACAAACCTCTGCTCCTTTTCTGTTTGAGTGCTGATATACGAGGATACAGACTCCAAAAAAGATAAGGGAAGAAGAATGTGTCCAACAACGTGAGAAATGTTTTGACTTCTTTTGCTACCGTTAGATAAAACTTGGTCCCGATCATCAGTTCTGGCTTCGCTAACTTAGCCTGTAAAGCTAATTATCTGTTGCTCACGTTAAACCCTGGTCCTGATCTCCAGCTCTGACTTAGCCACCTTAGCTAACTTAGCTTTTCAAGCTAATTATGTAATGCTAACATTAGATCGACCGTGGTCCTGATCTCCAGCTCTGACTTAGATACCTTGACTAACGTCTGTAACTGATCATTAGCCTGAATCTGTTTTTCTGAGGCTCTCGTCTGTTGACTGCGGTTCAAAAGGTTAAAACACTCAGACGTGGTCTTGACTTATTCATGATGTGTCTTGATTCACATAAAAGAAGCAGCAGAGGAACAAATGAGCGGATACATGCGGAGATGAAGGTGTTTCACGTTACATGTGAAGCACCACGTTCACACTGACATCAACCTTCCGTCAGCCTCGTACATGTCTGTGACAAGCAGAGTGGAGACGGGGGCAAAAGTCACGACCGGCCGGCGTCGGCCTCCGTCGTACAGCAGCTCTGCAAAACAATGAATTATTCAAAGTGCTGCCATTCAAAATTTTAATTAGCCTTTGCTGGAACAAGTCTTTCCACGGAAGGTAATCTGGGGAACCTTTGTTCAGACAGATGGCTGCAGTGAATCGCTGCTTACCATTTGTAGGTTTTACATTTTTTAGGCATGCATATGCAGAAATGATTAACATGGAGAAACGCACGACGACTGAGTGGTGTTATTCCACGTCGTCGGCTCTCAGGTGATCCCTCCATCTGTCGCCCCAGATTTGGGAAAAGGGCCGAGACAATATTTTGCCGTTGTCAAGCCTCAGAAAGCTGAGTCACGTTTGACTCATCTCGCTCTCCGCCCCCCGATCTGCATTCATTCAAAAAGCATAAACAGCCATTAAACTGGAGCATGTAAGTGGCAGCTCCGGCAAACATCTGCTGCTGAGTCCCGGAATGTACCGAGGATGATTAATAATCTCTGTCTGTGTCATATGGCCCACCCATACATACGTCTAATTCAAGAACAATGAAGTCACTGTTTATCTAATTTCTTTTATTATGTCTTATATCATTTGTGCCTCTTTGTTCCTGGTCCAATCCAATTACTAGACACACCCGTTTAAACGAGCGACTCCATTTAAACGCACTCTACCGTGAAAAGAGCTGCGGTTTTTTATTTTTATTTCTTTGCTTATAATTACAGAAAGTCTCTAACTTCCACTGTATCAGACCCTGGTGTTCCTTCATCCTGGCCCCGCCAGCCAGATATTATCTGACGTATCGGGGAGTGTAAATGTCAGCCCCCTTCTTCTCCTCGCTCGGCGTGTTATCGGATGTTTCAGTCGAACCATTGACATTGATCCTCTGAGGCTCTGAAGACGTTATCCCGTCAGCTGATCTGCTGAAGAATATATTTCACCCACGTGATTCCAGGCGTCACACCAGTGTCATCGTGCGGGGACAAAAACGGAGGCTGCAACAAAAGGGAACAACGAGCAGTTGAACGAGTGTAAATCAAGTCGGTCAAGTTCTCCACCTCGCTCCTGGAGCGCGAGGATGAATCAAAGGCCGATCCATCAGCCGGGGCCTCACGGCGGCGTGAGCTGGGCCAGAAATCAATATCGATGTGCTTTGATTTACACCACAACGCCCCCGGTGACGCCAATATCATAGAGATCAATAATCGTTTTGGGAGAGCGACCTGCTGCGAGGGAACGTGTGAAGAAGAACACGAACGCTGAGCGTTAACGATCGATGAGCTGGTTGAATCACGTTGACGACCGCGTGTTAGTGACGATGAGCTTTTGAGTCGAGATCCAAGTTTCCCATGAATCTTTGTCGGCAGCGTT
>NC_061530.1:20680000-20685000 GCF_022379125.1 Scophthalmus maximus | reverse complement strand
TTTCTTTTGTTTTTTTTCTTCTTTTGTGTTTTTCTGTAAAACACACTGACACTTCCTGCTAACAGATCTATAAATACGCTGAGACAAAGACAGAGACGGAGAGAGAAACAAGGCAAAAGGCAGATAGAGGGAGACCGAGTACGAGAGTCACCGAGAGAGAGACAGTCAGGCTGATAACAGGCTGCACACACACACACACACACACACAGACACACACACACACACACACACACACACACACACACACACACACACGCACACACACTCTAATCGTGGTTGACAATCTTTATCCCCAGACCTCTTAGAGACCCTCCATCACATAGAGGTTACATCAGAAAGCTCTCTCCATCACGCAAACACACACACACACACACACACACACACACACACACACATACACGAGTGTGCAAAGTTTAAAGCTTTGACACACTCAGAGAAGTGGAATACACAAAATTAGACTAAAAGAAACACACACACACACACACACACACACACACACACACACACACACACACACAGACACACACACACACACACACACACACACACCCGTCACTTCAGTCACGTGTTGTGAACCAGACGGTGAAATTTTGAGATCCCAAAATAAACACGCACACACACACACACACACACACTTTCACACACAAAGCCGCCGACTGCTGCCCCATAATGCACCTGTGCACAGCGGATGTACCACTGTCCGGGTCGTCATCAAACAGTGACGTGCGGTCGCTCTCATTTATCTGCTCCTTCGTTAACGCATCATCAGGCCGGAAGCAACAAACGACAACAGCGGAATAAAAAGATAATTACAACTGCTCGTCATATTTCTATAACTCTGCATCATCCTGTGAATTCCGAGGCAGATGAAAGACGCTCATACGTTTAGTTTTCCCATCCCTGGAGCTTCTGCTTCTCGTCCGGAGACAACATGCAAAGTTCTTCAATCTGCACAACAGCTCAACTTTGGTCATCAAACAAAGAACTAATCAAAAGAATGAATATTTGTTTGATTCACCTCAAACCCTCATCAATAGATTATTGTATCTGATGGACGAAGGTCAACGTTCTGTCGTTTATTATCAATGTGACATTTCATATCGCTGGCGTTCTGGGCAGTTAATTGGTTTATGAATGAAAGAGTTATTTGAAGCCCTTTTTTATTCACTGCAAAATATGTATTTTATACCTCCAACAAGAAGGTTACGTTTTCACACGTGTCCCTTGTTGTTTGTGTTTTGTTGGTTTGTAAAAACCGAACAGATTCCAACGAAGCTTGTTGGAATGACGGGACTCGGACCGAGAAACTCGCAGATCCGAATGAAAATCCGTTGGATTTAAAGTGGTTTCATCAGGGACCTGTTGGGCCTTGGGAGCTCTGAGCTATGACATATTAGTCCCCTTCAATATGAAAGATCACCTTTATTCCCTGGACAAATCAGTGACGACGTCACGAGACGCCGTCTCTCCGTCGGTTTACCGAGAGAAAAAGAAAGTGTTCCTCCGAGGCGACTGTGTTTCTCCTGATGACGTCACACTGCAGAACTATTGACTGTACTTGTGTAAGTATCTGAGAGGTGAATCACTTCCTCCGAACGTTACGGGACATTTACAGGAGCGGCGCTACGACTCCAACACTTTTCTGTCTTGGCTCCATGAAAGTCATAAAACACGGATATGGAGTTTTATGGATATTACAACAACTAAAAGTGGTTGTTGCCCCCCCCCCCCCCCCCCCACACACACAGTGTTGGGAGTGTGTGTCGACTGTAGATTGAATTATGAGCCGTTATTCATCAGGTGAAATGATGAGAGATCAGCGTTACCTCTTCATTGTTTTCACTTAACAAAAATCTCTGCTGTCGCTTTAATTTCAGTTCCGTTCATCTGCTGATCACCGAAGCTTCAGTCAGAGGAGCAGAGGTGAGAAGGGAAAACGAACCCCTGTTCTGGAGGAGACCTCTGACCTCGGAGCTGCGACGGGCGGATTCACGTCTCTCTGTCCCGTGACCTGTGTGAGTTAAAGGTTCACTTCCCTCCGCGGAGTGCGTCCCAACGACCTCCGCGGTCTCCGGCTCTCGTCCCGACAACAGAACCCGGAGCGTGGAGAAGCAGCAACGATTGGCTTTTACGGAAAAATGATTTCATTCTCTGTTTTGTTGAATAGAAGAAAAAAAAAAGGCAAAGTGTCTCCGGGCTGCGGTGGAACCAATCGGCTGAAACATAAGCACCTTTCTGTTAATGGGAGGGGGAGGGGGGGAGTCAACTCATCGTTACCTCACGTACCCTCACACACACACACACACACACACGCACACACACACACACCTGGCTAGCAGCCATGTGCAGGGCAAAGAGCTGCAGGATATTTGTACACTGCAAGGCAGATATCCACAAACACACACGCACACGCACACGCACACACACACACACACGCACGCACACACACACACACACACACACGCAGCTGAAGCGGTGCAGATAACGGCGGCAGTGAAAAGGTAATCAGGTCTGTTCAGTCATGCAGAGTGTGACAGAACTTCAGTGGAGAAAGTTTTGGGAGTTTGAAACGTTCCCGACGGGACGAGACTCTAATCTGCCGACGGACATTTTTGTTGCACTGACTGCGACAAATGTGAAAATACACTGGAGCCGATTAACGACGCAGTCGATTGGCAGAAGACTGAAAACGAACCTATCTACTGTAATCTGTGATTTGTTTATGTACCAACTGATTTCCAGGTTCCCATGACAACCCTTGGAGAACCAATAATATTTCCAAGGTATTAAAGAAGCAAACAAATTGTTCAATAAAACAGAAGGTTCCAGTCGAACACTGACACAGTTCAACGAGGTCAAACTAATTATTAAAAACATAAACATTTTGTTCAAAGATTCACTTTTGATTTCCTCTCAACTCCACGAGTTGAGATTCTTCTCATCTCGTAAAGTGAGACATTTAACTTTTATATTGGAAATAATGAGGAAAGGTCAGTGACGCCTGAACGCACCAGTGAGAACTCATCACCATAAAATAACAGAGATCCACTTTAATTCACCGCACGACGAGAAGACGAAAGAACGTTTTTTACTGCTTCGCGCTGCGAAACGCCGCCGGGTCGTCGAATCACAAACTGTCCTGCTGTTGCCACGGCGCCAAAACTAAGACAGTCATGATGGCGGCAGTACTGTCATCGTACAGTCTGTTGTTATAACAACTAACTGATTCAAATGTCAAAAAGTAAAGAAAATTAAATTAAACCGAGAAACTGAAATGTTCCGACATTCGGTTTTCAATTCATTCGTCTTATTTAAAGACTGTAAATAAAACATGACAGGAAGCATCAGATCCTCTCCTACTGTCACACACACACACACACACACAGACACACAGACACACACACACACACACACACACACACACACACACACACACACACACACTGTCACTCACACACACACACACACTGTCACACACACACACACACACACACACTGTCACTCACACACACACACACAACACACACTGTCACTCACACACACACACACACACACACACTGTCACACACACACACACACACACACACTGTCACTCACACACACACACACACACTGTCACTCACACACACACACACACTGTCACACACACACACACACACACACTGTCACACACACACACACACACACACACTGTCACTCACACACACACACACACACTGTCACACTCACACACACACACACACACTGTCACTCACACACACACACACACTGTCACACACACACACACACACTGTCACTCACACACACACACACTGTCACACACACACACTGTCACTCACACACACACACACACTGTCACACTCACACACACACACACACACACACACACACACACTAAACGTAACGTGTCAAACTTCTCTTTGTTCTCGTGTCTCTGAAGTGAAACTGTCTCCAATTCTGAAAGCGGCAAATTTCACAGCTTTGACGTTTGTAGTAGTCTGTCGAAGAAAACACACACACACACACACACACACACACACAGAGACACACACACACACACACCACCTCTGACAGCACGTCGAGACTCCTCGTCTCATAAATATTTGCGATGCTGTTGGTGGCTGCTGCCGTTAACACAGTGTGGATCTGTTCTCTCACACACACACACACACACACACACACACAGTGTGTTTAAAGGACCTTCGTCGTCATGGTTACAACGATGAACACGGTAACGATTGTGGGAACGTCATAATCACTGTGGCCACTAGAGGACGCCTTACGGCACATCGTCACCAGCGTTGTGACAATACATCCAGAATCATCACAGTTTGAATTTAATTGATTCAGTTTGAAAATGTTTCTTTTAGTGTGTTTTAGACTTGGTTTGTTTTTTATTGGGACCGAATGAGTTCATCTTCACTGAACTGGACTAAGAATGAAGAGAGAAGAACATGAAGTCAGAAGCTCGCGCGAGTTTAAGAGCTTCTTGATGAAAAAAGTTAAGTGAGAAATGTTTAATTGTCTCTAATCTTCTCTGCCTCTGCTTCCTGGACAACTTATCACGAGCTCTCGGGACGAGACGAGACGAGACGAGACGAGACGAGACGAGACGAGACGAGAGCAGCCGCTGACGCCGGAGGGAAATAACCAGCGGCGCCGAGCGAGGCAGAGAGAGGGGAGAGAGGGGAGAGAGAGGGGAGTGGGCGACTTAGGAAAGTTCACACACCTGAAAACGTCTCTCTCACACACACACACACACACACACACACACACACACACACACACACAGTGGGTTTCACAGTACAGAGAGGCCGAGTCACTGTTGGCACGGCAACGAGAGGACGGTGAGTGGCAGCGTGTGTGTGCGTGTGTGTGTGTGTGTGTGTGAATAAGGTCTGTGACTTCTGGGCGACTTGCAGAGACGAAGAACTCACTCTTGACCCGACATCAAACAGACGCAGAGTGAAAAGCTGAAGCTGAAACTGGACTCATTTATC
>NC_061530.1:20662500-20667500 GCF_022379125.1 Scophthalmus maximus | reverse complement strand
ATTTTTATATTGACAATCTGAAGACGACTGAAGCTAAATTAAGATTAAAACAGAAAAAAGAGAAAATCAAACTTCCAGTAACAACAACACGACTTCACACGGATCCACACTCGTTCATCGTGTCGTAATAATGTGGATCGTCTCTGATCACTGATCATGTGACAAGGAATCATTCTCTGATTATCATAAGTTATAGATTGTGGGTATTTTTTTTGTATCGTATTGTTGTTGACCTCTGACCTTTGATCGATCAGCCTCAAAAAGTCCAATCAGGTGGAGATGAGCTCCCGGGTGACATCACGTCAGGTGATGAGGGTCAGTCACATATTGTTGATCTTATTATCATCACATTGAATCATCTCTTCATTCTCCTTAAAGAATCTGAACATCTGAAAATCAGCCTCAGAAATCAAATAAAAAAACGAGTGTTTGATCTTGACTCTGGATATTTCATCTCTATTACTTCTTGTCTGAAACTTTACTGAGGAGACGGATGAGTCCTGGCGACGGACGAAGAAGCGTCGCCAACGGACCACGGACGTGTCTGACAGCGACCGGAGGGACGAGAGACGAGATCGCTGACATCACCGCTCTGAGTCTCGCGTCTCGTCACCCGCTGATCGGTTCTCTGTAAAAGTTTTGTCTTTGCCGTCATCAAGTTCTCTTTTCTGCAGCTTCACTTGTTGAACATTTCAAACAGATTTGTCAGTTTCTCCGCCGTCAAACATCAGAGAAACTGACAAACTGTAAATACACTTGATTTAAATTAAAACGCTGCCAGTTTTAGACTGAGGAGATTAGAGCCGAGGGAACAGGCGGAGGTGTAGGAGGAGAGAGAGAGAGAGAGAGAGAGAGAGAGAGAGAGAGAGAGAGAGAGAGAGAGAGAGAGAGAGAGGAGGCGTTATGAACGATGACTGGGAGCGTTGACTGACAGCGGCAGGCCCCGCGTGACCGTGATTATCCCGGGATAATAGAGTTCCCACCCGGAACAGAGCTGCGGCGTCTCGGAGGGGAAGGATTAGATTTAATTAGCCTCGCGCTCGGCCTCCGACCGGAACACGAGGAAGTCACACCTACACCCGGGTCAGAGGAGGAGGAGGAGGAGGAGGAGGGCTCTTCATCTTCATCTACGAGTCTCACTCACCAGTCTTAGCACACGTTAGCACGTTAGCATGGCGACCAGAACATACGATTCATGTTGTTAGCTTGTGTTTAATTCAGTGCAAAGGGTTAAAGGTCAGCCGGGCGACGCCGTGATTTACAGTCGTGAACCTTCTGTTGTCGAGAAAACGTGTCACAGACACACATCACATATCAGCTCTGATCACTGGAAATCAATTCAATTTAATGTTACTTTGCTTCGTCTCATCACAAACTTCTTAGTTATGATCTTTAATAATCACACAAACACACATCAGGTACGTGACAGAGACAGAAAACTGGATCTACAGCCACGAGAGTTCGTCCAACAATATGTGTGTGTGTGTGTGTGTGTGTGTGTGTGTGTGTGTGTGTGTGTGTTCGTGTGTGTGTGTGTGTGTGTGTGTGTGTGTTGACCTGCGTCTCCTTTTCCTTTTACTGCCTCTGGGAGGTTTCAGGGGTTTGATGGGATCAGAGCTGGAGGCGTTACTTACTGTAGCTCCTCATCACAGATGAAAGGAACACACACACACACACATGAACACACACACACACACACACACACACACACACACACACACAGTGAAAGATGGGAGTTCTAAACACGTACACTGATTCGTGTGTGACTCAAACACGCGTGTTCAGATCCTCACGCGATTACGAAGCAAAGAGTGCACACGTGTAAAACAGAGTAAATATTAATATTGTCTCACGTAAAGATGCTTCACCTTCTCAGGTGTAGTGATGTTCTCTTTCAAACAGCTTCCTGTCCCGTGGGAACAAATGTGTAAAAATAATATCTGTTTCGTTCTTTGTGTTTATTTACACGTTGTTGTGAAGCGTGTGAACGGGACTGACGCGCTGCGTTCAAGTGCACTTTGTTTCTCCGGAGCAGAAGAAGAAAAATAACCTGAAACGGCTTCTTCTCAGCCTGTCCCTGAACGCAGCACCGATCGCTTGTCAATGCAATAAACCTTTTTCTTTTGCTGCCACTAGATCTTGTTCAGCGCTTCAACCTTCAGGGAAATAATGTCAGAAACAGAAGTGACCTCACGGTGGAGGAGGAGGAGAGAGACGGAACAGAGAGAATCAGAAGACGGAGGAGGAGGAGAAGAAGAAAGAGACGCCGCCGCTCTTATCAACAGACGAGCAGCCGGCGTGTTCCTCGACAGGCCGAGTTGGGACGCAGAGACGAGCAGACTGTCCCCTGACAAGTGGACATCTTATCTCAGACGAGAGGCCGCGTGTCCTCTGAGTGAACGCCACGTGACGGTCGGTCACACAAACGTTCTGCTCGATGTCGGATGAACTGGTTCACTTCAACTCTGCCTTTCTACATTTCTTCATCGTCATTTCGATGATTGCCTGCTTTTGTTTCTTTCTTTCTTCGTTCCTTTCAGCAGACGATAAGTACGAAGGTCACAGCTCCAGTTAGGAAACTGCAGCGTTTAGACAAAAGACAAAATATCTCATCCTACAAATGTTATTTAGACACTCAGACATTTAAAGGTTGAAGGAGTCGCAGAGACTTGAACACCGTCAGGATTATTTGTCGTGGCTCCACAATAAGAATATTTGATCAGTGAAGAGAATTTGTTGGATCCATAAGAGCAGTTCTTAAATTATGACGTGAGATATTTTGAGAAATGTTCAGACGGCGGAGAGCAACAGTTTTCTGATCACGACTTGAAGCTGCATTCAACTCTCACACACACACACACACACACACACACACACACACCTCCCTGGATGTTAAGTCGCAGTCCGCAGCCTCCAGTGATGAACATGATCTTCCCACAATGAGCTGGGTGCCGAGCAGCTGCGACGCCCACAGACTCAAAAGGCTTCTTTTTTTATTAATATGCAAACCGGACTCGCGGTGCCGCCGAGGACGTTGAAGAATACAAATCACACGACCTTTCCACACCTCTCGGGAATGTAATCGAGTTTTTCCTCTCCCTGTCCTCAACTTAATTAGAGTCACAGTGAAGTGCACTTTAACGAGACCAACTCATCTGAACGCGTCTCATCAGGATGGAGACGATTGTTCACTTCCTCCGAACCACCGAGCTCCACTCGCTCTCCGTCTGCGTCCGTGTTTTAGTCAGTTTTCCTGCGCAGCCACAACACAACGTCCCTCGAGACGCCTCGGCCCGTTTCACACAACTTGACCTCGACTCGCCTCAGTTTGAGTTTCAGCCTGAAAACCTCTCCAGTGCTGACGGAGGGAGAGAGAGAGGCAGGAAGAAAGAGGAGCAGACAGCGGACTGTCGTCTGCGTACAGAGTTAATCTCGTCTAGTTTTGGGTCGGTTCAGTTATTCCTGGATTACAGGAATTGTACGTTTTTGTGTTTGTCGTCTGCTGCTGAACTCCACCAACCTACATGAAGTCAAACTATAGAAAAACGTCCTGCAACAACTTATTCAAGAAACACTCCTCAGCATTCTGACTGTCACTCCCTCCGAGGCCCGACCTCCGGGTTCCAGCAGCTGTGAATTATTCACAACTCCATGAGAGGAACCCGGAATGTTCCCCCTCTGTAAAACTGTGGACCAGTCCACTAGGGCGGGTGTTATCTTTGGTCTGTCAATTAGTCAGGTGTAAGGCTGCAATTAATCTGTCGATTATTTCCTCCATTAGTTGTTTGGTTCATAAAATGGTGAAAAGTGTCGATCGTGTTTCCCAAACCACCGAGATGATGTTTTGTTTTGTCCAAACCCCAAAGACATTCAGTTCACTGTCACAGAGGAGCCAAGAAATATTCACATTTTCGAAGCGGAATTGAGAGAATTTTGAAATTTTTTTCATAAAAACGGCGCGTGAGAATCTGAACACACGTTTGAGTCACACACGAATCAGTGTACGTGTTTAGAACTGTGTGTGTGTGTGTTCGTGTTCGTGTGTGTGTGTGTGTGTGTGTGTGTTCCTTTCATCTGTGATGAGGAGCTACAGTAAGTAACGCCTCCAGCTCTGAAAAACGACTAGATTAAACAACCGATTAATCGATTATCAAAATAGTTGGCGATTAATTTAGTAGTCGATTACTAATCGACTAATGAATTAACTGTTGCAGCTATAGTCAGGTGCCTCCGCTTCAAGCATTTTCTAATGATTTTTTAAATCAATATTCGTGCGATTAATGCAAATAAGCACAAATTCGATGAGAACGCGTCATAACAGGCTGATGACTGACGAGCTTTTTAAAATCAGAGCGGTCGTGTGTAAAATAAATGAACGCAGCAGATTCACTGTATTAAATATAAATCACAGGTTCCATATGGATGTACACAGTCATATTCCTGCTTTATGATCTTAAACCCCTGCAACAAAAACTGGACCAGACTTTTATTTTTCAAGTTTTGACGTGGAGGGAGTTTCTTGTTTCCACTCGCTCCCACACTCACAAGACTCATTCCCTGACTTTGTTATCGTCACAAGAAAGCTAGCCGGTGTCCTCGCAGCTCCTCCCCAGTGTGTTCCAACTCTACGGTGACTCTGTGTGGACAGAAAACAAAAAAGAAAAAAGAAAAAAAAATACCTGCATGACTGAACTCAACACCTGCAGCCGAGCGGAGACGTGAGCTCGCATAGTGATTTCTCCTCTGCACAAATCTGCACATACAGACACACTGGCAAACAAATAACCCTCTGCAGAGCCAGGGGCAAACACACACACACACGCTAACACACACACACACACACTAACACACACACACACACACTAACACACACACACAAACTAACACACACACACACACACTCACACGCTAACACACACACACACACACTAACACACACACACAAACTAACACACACACACACACACTCACACGCTAACACACACACGCTAACACACACA
>NC_061530.1:20632500-20655000 GCF_022379125.1 Scophthalmus maximus | reverse complement strand
CTTACGCACATCGGTCACTGTTGGACCCGACCGATGTCCTCAGGGGTTCTAATCGTTTTGGACCCGACCTGATCCAGAGAGTCTGACGGATCCTCACCATCATCATCATCATCATCATCATCATCCGGCTTCAGACCCCGTGGCGACAGGACGGGATCGGATCAGACTACGATTTGGACTCGGACCAAGTCAAATCGAGTCGTGACACCAAGTGGTTTCGCAAATCAACACCCGACACTGGGACATAAAAATAAAGTCTGACTCAACAGTGATAAAACTAAAAGCACATGAAACTACAAACCAACAGCCGGAGGGAGGATCAACATAAAACCAGTTTAAAGCTTAAAAAGTAAAAATATATTCTTTTGTTTCTATTTACAGCTTCACATTTGAAAAGAGAAGAAACAGGAACTTTAGAACGTCAATCTGTGATCGTCCCCCCGGCGTTCCCGGTTGAAACGTCCCCCCCCTCCTCCTCCTCCTCCTCCTCCTCCTCCTCCTCCTCCTCCTCCTGCTCGTCCTCGTCCTCCCCCCTTTACAACTCCAGCATGTCCATCGCCATGGCAACAGGCTAAACAGAGAGGCGGACGCGGGTTAAGCATCACTCGGCCGGTATTTATCACCCACTTAGGCTTTATGGCCTTATGATGGGAGATCAGTGTGTGTGTGTTTGTATGTGTGTGTGTGTGTGTGTGTGTGTGTTAATCTGTGGTTGCAGGTGCAAGCGTTTATTAAGGAGGAGAGGCAGGAATAATGAAGCAGCCTGGAAAACAAAAGGAAAGAAACGATGGAGAGAATGTCAATGTCCCGATAACAACCTGACTCCATCTTCATTGTGTTGTTTGTTTTTCCACTATTTACATCCAGTTTATCTTTTCTTTCCCCCTCAGGCCTTTTCTTTTCTGTTCTTTCTTCTCAGCCCTCCGTCCTTCTTCCCGCTGCAGTGAGTCTGTGGTGATTTGAACTGGTGTGACTGGTTTCAGCACCGATCACACGTAAGGCTGCAACACTTAACTCTGCATGAGACTGTTTCTACGCACTAATGCAGAACAGTGTGTGAGTGTGTGTGTGTGTGTGTGTGTGTGTGTGTGTGTGTGTGTGTGTGTGTGTGTGTGTGTGTGTGTGTGTGTGTAGCCCGTTAGTGAGGCAGGTTTTGACTGATTGCTCTGGACATCCATCTAATGACTCGCTCAGGTTCGACTCCTGCCAGCGATGGGCCTGTCGCTTCCGACGACGGAGGCCTGTGATTGGCCGGCCTGCGACGTCCGTGTGCGTGACGGACCATCACCACTCCTGCACAGGGAGTGTCAACATGCTTTAAAAGTTTGAGTTTACGTCGTGTGTTGCAGAGATTTTTCTCCTGAAGTTAGCATGCTAACCAGCTAGCCGTAGGCCCTTCCCATGCTGCAATGCCACTTGATACCTCCAGGGGTCATAGTGAGAACCTGTAATCTCTGTACTGACCAGCAGAGGGCGACTCCACTGGCTGTTTCTGTAGAAGTCTATGAGACAATGACTCTTGTCAGAATGAGCTGTTACAAAAAAAGAAAGAAATCTGAATCTAAAGAGCGGGAAACGAACACTTTAAGAAGTTAAGCCGTAGAAAATTACCAATTTACTTTTAGAAAACAATAAAAATGCCCAGATAAGAGCAGTTTTGACAGGTTGACCAACAACGGACATGATTTCCAATTTAAACGAAGGAGCATCTTAACGCTTCAGCCGAAAATGATTGTAAGCTCCATAAAGAAATGTTTTTTTTCCAGTTAGTTGTGGAGTTGGGAGCGTGACGCGTGAGCATCATGTCTGGACGCTGGCCTCCGGGCCCACAGCGCCCCCTCTCTGTTTTATCAGTCTGCAGGTCCATAAACCAGACGCAGAGGAGAGGAGACGGGGGAGAACGTGCTGAGACGAGATGTTCTGCCGCTGATTCACTCTCCTAAAAATAACACCGAGGGCTAAGAACAGACCAGGAGGGGGGGGGGTGATCTTTAAACACAGCGAGTCTGATGTGGTTGTATGGAGTCCACTGTGCCCCCTCACCGTTTGTCCTTCTGTTTAACGATGAGGCACAAAGCGGCGCTGGCGCGGAGCTCCACAGCGCCAGGTTGGGAGTGAAGACCCGGTCTGAGGTTTGGGGAGGAGGCAGCAGGATGAGAGCGAAGGCTCATGGGAGCTTTTCACGTTCAGGCTAACGTAAAAACCATGGAACAATAGATGCATTCAAATATTACAACAGAGTTTCTCCATTCGAGCTTCAAAGTGTGAAGTCTTAAAGACTCAATGGGACACTTATTAAATTTGAATAATATAAACCTCGTGGTGCGTTCACACTGAACACGACGCCAATTACTGAGTCAATGCAGAGACGCGAGTCTTCACCCGCTCGAGTTGAAATTCGTGAAATGTCGCGACGCGTCGTCGCGAAAGCCAGTCAGTGTTGAGATCCTCCCTACGTCACTGTGGTCTGGTATCAGACATGGAGGACAACACGTGTGTGTGTGTGTGTGAGAGGTCTTGACAGGAAGTGAGCGAGGAAGTCCGATGCTAGCTCAGGCCCTAGTTAGCACAACCGCTGCGTGTGGCTTTTCCCATCGTCAATCCTGTCTGACTGATTCACATCCCACTGCTCATGTTTGCGTGTGTGTTCACAGGAGGTTTGTCGGAGGAGGTGGAAGGAGGAACGGGGGAATATTCAAATATAATAATCAGAAATGATCCTGCGGCCGAACTCAGTTACTCCCAACGCGAGTGAGCAGAGCATCAGAGCATCTCTGAACATGTCACATTAAGATTCAGGGGAACGAGTGGAAGAAGTCACTGTTCGTGGTAAATGAAGTGCATGTGATGGATTACACCTCAGCGGAATCCTACAAGATGCACGGCGAGGTTTAAATTAAGACACTGGGAGGTAATTTGTCACTGAGGGTTTTTTCCTCTATGAGAGGAGCCGCCCAGACGCTTTTCATCTTGTTTAGAGTGAAACGCTCTAACAAATGTGAAACGTCCACTGCAATCGCACAAACACATTCATCTCAGAACCTCCGGGCCGCGCACATCGGACAGTTTCAGAGAAATGAGACAAACCATTATTTAATTTTTTGTGTTTGAAGTAAAAGACAAAGTGGTGATGGAAAAAGTCAGATCTCATGGTCGTAACAGGAAACATACAAAGACTGATGCTGTTGGATGAAGTTATCGCTGTTCGCTGCAGTTCGATCCTTCCAGTTTCGATACCGCTCGTCACTGTCGAGCCCCGACTGCTCCTCGTCTTTGCTACGTGTGATTTCCTCCTGCCAGTCGACGTCCTCTTCAGCGGCAGCTGCTCGAGTGCTCTGCGTGATTACTCTGTGATTTTCCAGGCTTCAAAGGCGTTTTGTAAAGAGCACTGGAGATTGAAATGAGGAACAAACACACACATTCAAAGCCTTTAAGCATAGTTTTGAATCTGTTTTTCCTCCTCCCCTATGATTCTAAATGGAAATGAATTTGATGAGGGACCTGGCGGTTGTGGTCGGTCAGCCCGACCAATCGCAGCAGCTGCTCGGCGTAAACGCAACGACCAAATTATTCATTACATGTAGATGGCGGCCATCTTTGAAATGACATGGTGCTGGAAAGTGAGCTCCTCAAAGAGGCTGAGGACGTGACTGATGGCAGCAGCTGCTACACAAATTACATGTTCCTCCATGTGTGTGTGTGTGTGTGTGTGTGTGTGTGTGTGTCATTATGTAAGATCCCATGGGGTGATATGTGATATGATGATGCTTTGTTCCCACGCATGGAAATTAGCTCTAACAGACCAACAGGCTGAAGAGCTGAGAGTGGGTGTTCAAGTGTGTGTGTGTGTGTGTGTGTGTGTGTGTGTGTGTGTGTGTGTGAAGGTTTCAATTGGTGCTTGAAACTAAGAAACTATTATACAAAAACTCTCCAACATGGAAAAAGGTGTGTTAGGAGATCACAGCGCCCTTGACCTTTGACCCACGACCTCCAAAATCGAATCAGCAAATCTTTCAATCCAAGTGAACGTTTGTGCAAAAATTTGAAGGTATGAAGAACAAACCAAAACCAGAACCTCGGCACATACGTGCTCTCAGAGCGTCCGTGGAGTTTTTGCAAATGCTCAGCGGGTGTTTGCACTATTTCAGATTATCAGAAGAGGAAGAGGAACGTCCAGTGCAGCTGCTGAAATGTTAGCTAACGCCCTGAGCACCAGAGCTCGTCACGTCACGTCATGAAGCACGGCTCATTTAAACGTAGCACAATTATACTTTAAAGTGTAATTTTTCATTTAAATGGCCACGTTATCAGGAATGTGATTATCACGGCGGCACGCCGGCCTTTTCCTGGTTTTAATCCAAAACAAAGAGCAGAAAGAAGTCTGATCTCCCCAGTTTCCACCTCGCAGCGATAAGAAGGAGCAGAGGAACAGTGCAGACGTGTAATAACACACGTCCACTTCGACGCGTCTCATTATTTCAGGACTATATCTCGTCAGCAGAAAGTTAATAGAGATCCTGTTACAGACGCTGTCTGTTCAGTCCCCGTCACTTCCACCCGACTCCGCTCGTCCGCTCTCAGCGACGAACACAGACTCGGAATGACCCTGGGAATTAAAGGGAGTCGCGGAAGAAATGTGGAACAGAGGAGCGAGGTTTCAAAGTGGATCTGGTGTTAAATGAGAAGAAATGGAAGCGAAGGACAAGAAGAAGAAGAAGAGGACGAGAGCGGGATGATGTGGAGGAGACGATGGAGGCTGGAGTCCAGTTTTAAGAGCCATTTAAAGAGCCACATGAAAAGAGGCAGAGCTCTCACTGCCACCGCTTTCCAGGCGAGCAGATAATTAAAGCCGCGAAGCGATAAATGGGCAGAGTGACCGAGGCGACGGCAGGTCAGATCTGACTGCAGGAATATGACGCGCTCATTATTTCAAAAGGAAGTTTGAGATCTTCCAAAATGTATTGACTCCGTCTCACGTTCCTTAATTCAGATGTGAAGAGAAGGTGACGTCTCTTTTTTAAGGTTATTAATGAGCTGAGGAAAACTTGAGCCGAGACCCTCTACGATATATATACATACATACTATATATATATATATACATACTATATATATATATATATACATGTAAATACAGTATATATATATATACTTTTTAAATTTACTCCGCTTTTATTTGTTCTGATTTCCTGTTTTACTTTGAAGTCTCTGACCTGTTTTCTTTACTTCCTGTCTTTTGTCTGTTGTCTATTTTCACACGCGTCTTATTGTTCCCGCCTCCTTTGTGTACACATAAACAAATCATCACTAAATATTTATAACCACGACTTAGGTTCCTCCTCTTCTCTCCGCTCTGCCGCTGTCGGAGGAAACTAAAATACAAATCCAGTGCTCAACCACATCACGTGGCGATCGGATCTCTAATCGTGCTGTGGACCGGACCACAGCGCCGCTGACGTCGCGTCTGGAAGCCACAGAATCGAACGAGCTGGCGACGCAACGAAGGAAACGCTGAAGACGCAATGACGGAGGGAAAACAAGATGAGAGCGTTGAATATCGACATTTTCCTCTGACTTTTTATAAAATGACAAAGGAAACATTCAAAATATGAACGTGGAAAACGAACAGGTGGAAACGACGTCGCTCGATCTGTCGTCTGCTCACGTCTCCGTTCCTTCACGTTTCTCAGAGAGCTTTCGATTTTCTGTTTGGATAAAATGTATGAAGTGGAGAAACATATTGATCAGGTAGTGAAGGAAATATGATTACATCCTATTTTATATTCTTTAAAACGGCATTTGGAGAATCTGACGTCGCAGCTAACTGCTGACAACAAGTCAGTGGAAACAAATCTGACAAGTCTGTGAAATAAATAATATTTCTGAGCGAAAGGGGAACAGACGTGAGAACTTCCTCTTGACCTCTGACCTCTCCCGACAGTAGGTGATGAGTTAATGAAGTCCTGTGACCTGCTCCAGTCGAGGTAAATACAAAGAGAAAGAGATACGGAGATAAAGAAGTCGCCCGCCAAACACCTGGAGGAGTTAATATACTGGTGAGGACCTCTGGACACACACACACACACACACACACACACACACACACACGTACTGTCCAACTCCTCCCAACTGGTCCTTCATTTTGTGGTCGCACCTTCCCCGAGCGTGACCAACATGTTCCAATCGAATTCTTTTTTAATAGTTTTGTTTTATCACAGATGTCTGGTGAAAGGTTGGCCTTTAATAAATAAATGATGAATGGATCCTCCTCCTCCTCGCCCGCCCGGTGCACCTCAGCAGATATATACATGAAAAGCAAACGTGAGATCCGCGTGCGAAGGGACACGACAGGCGCAGGGAGACGAGCCGGCGCCGGGGAGGAGGAGGGAGGGCGGAACAGCCTCCCAGCCTGCACTGCTTCTGAGCAGCTCTCGGCTGTAATTGGGGTTTTTTCTGCAGACTTATCCTTCACGGAACAATCAGCGGCCGTCGTGGTAACGAGAGGTCACGCTGCTTCGCTCTGTCCTAATGACATCACTCGGCGAATCCTCCTCCTCACCTGCGGCTCCGACGTCGGCAGCGTCGGCACTTTTCTTTCCAGCTCAACACGAGAAGCAGAATTTACACCGCAAATTGCAGGAACGCTACTTTTGTTTCTGGGAGTGTTTGTGGGAAAGATTTACCACAAGCAAGACTTTTCTCTGAGCCCTTATCGACGGAGCTCTTCAGTAGAAATTACGACGGGCGTTTTGGGCGGGAAAAAAAGCGTTGGTTGGAACTTGAGGCGTTCCCGTTTCCACGGCAATCTGTGCAAGTGCCTCCGAATCAGGGGAGGAAATGAGGGAGAGTGCGACGGCGGCAAACCCCCCGACTCAACCTGTGATTCAACCAGATGCGGACGCTTCACATCCTAATTATCCTCATCTTCCTCGGTGCTCAGAGCAGAAAACAAGACTCTTGGGGAGAAACTTTTTTTTTTGTCCACCCGTGAACTGAGACGTTGAAGTGAGAGAAAGAGAAGCAACAAGGCAAAACAGGAAGTGGAGGGATTTATTCACGGGATCGTGTGACATCTACTGTAGATTCACCAGTGGTTTTCTCTCTTCATGCTTCTCCAGCCAGGGACCACGTCTCCCATCAGCCCCCACCACCAGCTTCCACTTCTGTCATCACTCAGATGTATTCAACACCGGAACACAAAGATATTCACCGTCGTTGTCTCTTTATCAACTAATTGAACTGGGAAAAATTGCAATGAGACAATTTGATTTGAAGCCTGAATGTTCGACTACGAGTCTGAGAGAAAGGGGGAAGAAAAAGAAGACGTGGTGATTGACAGGAAGGAAAAAACTAATGGTTGTGAGATGAGTGATTAGAAAAATATGATTAAAAGGCTGAAAGAGCAAACCACACACACACACACACACACACACACACACACACACACACACACACACACAGAGATTAGCCAGGCTCCGAGAGGCTGATTGATAAAAGAACTGATGAGCCCTGATCATTTAATCCCTCTCACACACACACAAACATTAAAACAGAAAACTGTTAATCCACTTCCCGCTCGCTCGTTGATCCACTCGCTCGTTACTGTACGTTGGAATCTGACAGAATCTCAGTCTGGACTCAGCAGCAGCAGCCGGTCGCCTGCGATGGAGCCGATTCCCCGACGCGACCTTTGACCCTTCGCCTGCCCAGATTTTATTATTCACCCGCCGACTTTCATTAATCTTCTCCTATTGGTACATACGTTCCTTCACTACACGAAGTCTCTAGTCCTATTGGTACATACGTTCCTTCACTACACGAAGTCTCTAGTCCTATTGGTACATACGTTACTTCACTACATGAAGTCTCTAGTCCTATTGGTACATACGTTACTTCACTACACGAAGTCTCTAGTCGTATTGGTACATACGTTACTTCACTACACGAAGTCTCTAGTCCTATTGGTACATACGTTACTTCACTACACGAAGTCTCTAGTCCTATTGGTACATACGTTACTTCACTACACAAAGTCTCTAGTCCTATTGGTACATACGTTACTTCACTACACGAAGTCTCTAGTCCTATTGGTACATACGTTACTTCACTACACGAAGTCTCTAGTCCTATTGGTACATACGTTACTTCACTACACAAAGTCTCTTGTCCTATTGGTACATACGTTACTTCACTACACAAAGTCTCTAGTCCTATTGGTACATACGTTACTTCACTACACGAAGTCTCTAGTCCTATTGGTACATACGTTACTTCACGACACGAAGTCTCTAGTCCTATTGGTACATACGTTACTTCACTACACGAAGTCTCTTGTCCTATTGGTACATACGTTACTTCACTACACGAAGTCTCTAGTCCTATTGGTACATACGTTACTTCACTACACGAAGTCTCTAGTCCTATTGGTACATACGTTACTTCACGACATGAAGTCTCTAGTCCTATTGGTACATACGTTACTTCACGACATGAAGTCTCTAGTCCTATTGGTACATACGTTACTTCACGACATGAAGTCTCTAGTCCTATTGGTACATACGTTACTTCACTACACTAAGTCTCTTGTCCTATTGGTACATACGTTACTTCACTACACGAAGTCTCTTGTCCTATTGGTACATACGTTACTTCACTACATGAAGTCTCTAGTCCTATTGGTACATACGTTACTTCACTACATGAAGTCTCTAGTCATATTGGTACATACGTTACTTCACTACATGAAGTCTCTAGTCCTATTGGTACATACGTTACTTCACTACATGAAGTCTCTAGTCCTATTGGTACATACGTTACTTCACTACATGAAGTCTCTAGTCCTATTGGTACATACGTTACTTCACTACATGAAGTCTCTAGTCCTATTGGTACATACGTTACTTCACTACATGAAGTCTCTAGTCCTATTGGTACATACGTTACTTCACTACATGAAGTCTCTAGTCCTATTGGTACATACGTTACTTCACTACACAAAGTCTCTAGTCCTATTGGTACATACGTTACTTCACTACACGAAGTCTCTTGTCCTATTGGTACATACGTTACTTCACTACATGAAGTCTCTAGTCCTATTGGTACATACGTTACTTCACGACATGAAGTCTCTAGTCCTATTGGTACATACGTTACTTCACGACATGAAGTCTCTAGTCCTATTGGTACATACGTTACTTCACTACACTAAGTCTCTTGTCCTATTGGTACATACGTTACTTCACTACACGAAGTCTCTTGTCCTATTGGTACATACGTTACTTCACTACATGAAGTCTCTAGTCCTATTGGTACATACGTTACTTCACTACATGAAGTCTCTAGTCCTATTGGTACATACGTTACTTCACTACATGAAGTCTCTAGTCCTATTGGTACATACGTTACTACATGACGCCATTTCCTGACTTCATGACATCTCGATGACATCGTTCCAAAGCCAGGATCATGAATGATGAAGAGCTTCAGGTCGAGTCTCTAGTCAGAAAACTGCATGATGTCATTTCCCCACTTCTTCGTGACTTCACTTAGCACATGACATCATGTGATGGGCGAATATTTTTCCCGCCATAGTTTTGCCAGCAGGTCATTTATATTTACTCGCCCGAGAACATCGGACCTGATCTCCGTCGGACGCTGACGTAAGTGACGTCGGGAAGGATATCGGCGCTTATCGGCTTTCGGCACCGAATCCGTCCCAATTCGTGGGCACGCATTCTTTCAGAGGACCCGGTCCGCCGGGGAGAGCTCGAGGGCCGAACCGAAGAGATGGTGGGGTTTCAGGAGGACTTCCTCCTTTTGCGTCACCAGTTTGTCCCGGCGCTCGCCACTGCGTCATCCGGCCGCCTGTTAGCTCGTTAGCTTCATCCGGGGGATGTGATTGGCCCCGAGGACGATCCACTCGAGGAACCTTCATTCCTCAGGAAAGGACTCATCTGTCGGCACCACTTGAAGGAGCTTATGAGATGAGTCAGTCTAGTTGCAGCCTCCTGGGATGTGGCCTCTGAGTCGGGACACAGCTAATGACGAGTCTCCACTCGTGACATTATGAGCAGACGTCCCGCGGTGAGTGAAAGGCCGGCTCCCGCCGAGCGCCTCCGCACTCCGGAGGTGAACCGCGGTAACGACCCGTCACACTTTCTTTAAATTTAAAAACATCCGATAAGGTTTACGCGGCTCCGGCAGCTCCATCGATCGAACCGATTGATTTGGGAAATCGAAGGAGCCTCGGAGCTCGAGGGGGAAGAGCGACGTGTCTTAATGAAACACGTACACAAAGAACTAATGAGATCCCAGAGTCTGTGGAGAGAAGCTGACACGACACGTGGACAGGAAGTAAACCGAAGACGTGTTCGTAAATATTAATGTAAGTGGAACACCACTGTGCTGCACATCCCATTTCAAGAGCAACGTCTGCAAAAAGCAAAGATGTAAAGTTTGCTCAGATTTAGTTTTGAGACTCAAGCTGGAGAACAGAGACGATTACCAACAAAGAATATTTTCTCCAAAAAATGTTTTAAAGTTAGTTCCTTAAATCTATCGAATGATTCCTGAGATGTCGTTATCAAACCCTTTTGACAAAGAAATGTAATTGAGTCTATTTTACAATAAAACCATAAACTTCACTCTAAACAACTGTAAATAAAAAGGAAAACTAAATATATAGAAATTGAATAAAGAAAGAATTTTATGTAAAATGTAAAAATGAATGCTCATCTTTTCTGCACTGTTTACTTTGTGGAGGAAAAGAAATCGATATGTCTGTGAAACATTGGACGATTTTTAACGCTAAATTAAAAAGTCAATTAATTAGATCTCTTAAACATGAACGACTAACAGACTTCAGCTACTGAACCTTTTCACACAGCAAACATCAGCAAATGATTCTTGCTGATGTGAGATCGTGTGTGTGTGTGTGTGTATGTGTGTGTGTGTGTGCGTGTGCGTGTATGTGTGTGTGTGTGTGTGTGTATGTGTGTGTGTGTGTGCGTGTGTGTGCGTGTGCGTGTATGTGTGTGTGTGTGTGTGTGTGTGTATGTGTGCGCGTGTGTGTGCGTGTGTGTGCGTGTGCGTGTATGTGTGCGCGTGTGTGTGTGTGTGTGTGTGTGTGTGTGTGTGTGTCTGTGCGTGTGTGTGTATGTGTGTGTGTGTGTGTGTGTGTGTATGTGTGTGTGTGTGTGTATGTGTGCGCGTGTGTGTGCGTGTGTGTGTGTGCGTGTGCGTGTATGTGTGCGCATGTGTGTGTGTGCGTGTGCGTGCGTGTGTGTGGACAGTGACTGGAAGCGAGAGCGATGGGACACGATGGAAGAGCGACGCAGCGACACGGCGACGGGAGGAGGATGTTCCCTCCTCGTCCGTCTTGTCGGCCTTTTCATTCAGATAATGCAGCTCTGTCCAAGGTGAAGACGTCACCTCTGACGAGGCCCGCGCTCGCTGCCAGATTAATTTCTGCAGACTATCCCTTTAAGTGCCACCTACCCACCCCCATCTGGAGAAACAATTGTGCTCTCCACAACCGCTGGCATCGCCGCACAACATGCTAACGCTAACCGTCCAACACGCGACCTTCTGAAGGTCAGTGGAGAAGAGGTCGCGTGAGGCCGGTTCTCCTCCCGACAGGTTCCCAGGCCACTTGTGACAGTTCCTACCAGATATACAAGCGACAACTGGAACCGAACCGTCCTACACGTGAGTCTCGCTCCTGTGAAACAAATTAATGAATTGTCGGATCTTTTTTCCTCGATCCATCCAATTAAAACCAGATCCGCACTAAAATGATTTTCCTTCCCTGAATCACGTCTCGTCCTCCGTGCCGACAAATCACATTTGTTTTAAGCAGAAACTGTTGTTGCATTCCATTATGCCCTTAGACACATTTAAACTATTAATTTGATTGAGAAATGTTTGTTCTATTTTATTATTTCATTTCCTGACAGTTCAGAAAATGTCAGGTGTCCAGCTGCAGTGGCGTGTGATGATGATGTGACTGTGACAGAAGAACATGAATTAATGTTGCTGTCGCGTGATGGAGTGAAACGCAGGAAGGTTTGTCAGCGAGCCAACTCGTCTGAGAACAGAAACACACCCGTGACAACTGTACGTACAGTATCGTCTGTATTTGATCACTGTCACTTTAAGAAACATACAGGTGCCCCGGCAGACAACAGTTCACATTAATTAGTTCATATTTGGTTTTTCACATTTTTAGGAAATGGAGCCAATAATGTCACTTAATTCTTCTCCTGCTCACTTTAGTACCCAACTTTTTCTTTTTTTCCAGCCGCTCGGGCTATTAGGTTTTACTGCTTTCAGAACTGAACGCATTAGCAAATGGGAGCAGGGGGAAAAAAAAAAAAAAAAATCAATCTGAATAACAGTGTGCAATGAAAGAATAGTGGCGGGTACGATGCTTTACATAATGGACGTCCATAACTGGCAATCAACATGAATTATTCAGAACGCTCAAGATGAGCGAGGCGCTTGACCTCAGGCGCCGCTGCTCCGAGATCAGTGCTTCTCACATGAAACACTAAGACACCGTTCACAATTATGAGCTCGCAGCTATTTTGTAGAGGTCAATGTCAAGAGAACAACAAGCGACGCCGTGATGACTTATTTGTGTTCTCTGACTGTAAAACACAGAAGATCTATATTTTAATTAGCCTCCGTCTGTTTGTTTGGCAACAACATTACGTAAAAACTACAGAACGGATTGACATGAAACTTGGTGGAAGGACTTATTCATCGCACGCCGGAGAAAGTGGATTTCTCAACTTATATACAGTCAGTGATCGTCTTCATATACAGTGAGTAGTCGTCTTTATATACAGTCAGTGATCGTCTTTATATACAGTCAGTGAAATCTTTATATACAGTCACTGGTCGTCTTTATATACAGTCAGTGAAATCTTTATATACAGTCAGTGATGGTCTTTATATACAGTCAGTGATGGTCTTTATATACAGTCTCTGATCGTCTTTATATACAGTCAGTGATGGTCTTTATATACAGTCACTGATCGTCTTTATATACAGTCAGTGATCGTCTTTATATACAGTCGTTGATCGTCTTTATATACAGTCGGTGATCGTCTTTATATACAGTCGGTGATCGTCTTTATATACAGTCGGTGATCGTCTTTATATACAGTCAGTGATCGTCTTTATATACAGTCAATGATCGTCTTTATATACAGTCACTGATCGTCTTTATATACAGTCGGTGACCGTCTTTATATACAGTCAGTGATCGTCTTTATATACAGTCACTGATCGTCTTTATATACAGTCACTGATCGTCTTTATATACAGTCTCTGATCGTCTTTATATACAGTCTCTGATCGTCTTTATATACAGTCAGTGATCGTCTTTATATACAGTCACTGATCGTCTTTATATACAGTCAATGATCGTCTTTATATACAGTCACTGATCGTCTTTATATAGTCAATGATCGTCTTTATATACAGTCTCTGATCGTCTTTATATACAGTCACTGATCGTCTTTATATACAGTCAGTTTATATACAGTCAGTGATGGTCTTTATATACAGTCAGTGATGGTCTTTATATACAGTCAGTGATGGTCTTTATATACAGTCAGTGATGGTCTTTATATACAGTCAATGATGGTCTTCATATACAGTCGGTGATCGTCTTTATATACAGTCGGTGATCGTCTTTATATACAGTCGGTGATCGTCTTTATATACAGTCGGTGATCGTCTTTATATACAGTCAGTGATCGTCTTTATATACAGTCTCTGATCGTCTTTATATACAGTCAGTGATCGTCTTTATATACAGTCACTGATCGTCTTTATATACAGTCGGTGATCGTCTTTATATACAGTCGGTGATCGTCTTTATATACAGTCGGTGATCGTCTTTATATACAGTCGGTGATCGTCTTTATATACAGTCACTGATCGTCTTTATATACAGTCACTGATCGTCTTTATATACAGTCAATGATCGTCTTTATATACAGTCAATGATCGTCTTTATATACAGTCAATGATCGTTTTTATATACAGTCACTGATCGTCTTTATATACAGTCACTGATCGTCTTTATATACAGTCACTGATCGTCTTTATATACAGTCAATGATCGTCTTTATATACAGTCACTGATCGTCTTTATTTACAGTCAATGATCGTCTTTATATACAGTCTCTGATCGTCTTTATATACAGTCAGTGATCGTCTTTATATACAGTCGGTGACCGTCTTTATATACAGTCAGTGATCGTCTTTATATACAGTCACTGATCGTCTTTATATACAGTCACTGATCGTCTTTATATACAGTCTCTGATCGTCTTTATATACAGTCAGTGATCGTCTTTATATACAGTCAGTGATCGTCTTTATATACAGTCAATGATCGTCTTTATATACAGTCAATGATCGTCTTTATATACAGTCAATGATCGTCTTTATATACAGTCTCTGATCGTCTTTATATACAGTCAATGATCGTCTTTATATACAGTCAATGATCGTCTTTATATACAGTCTCTGATCGTCTTTATATACAGTCGGTGATCGTCTTTATATACAGTCAGTGATCGTCTTTATATACAGTCTCTGATCGTCTTTATATACAGTCACTGATCATCTTTATATACAGTCAATGATCGTCTTTATATACAGTCTCTGATCGTCTTTATATACAGTCACTGATCATCTTTATATACAGTCAATGATCGTCTTTATATACAGTCAGTGATCGTCTTTATATACAGTCTCTGATCGTCTTTATATACAGTCACTGATCATCTTTATATACAGTCACTGATCGTCTTTATATACAGTCACTGATCGTCTTTATATACAGTCACTGATCGTCTTTATATACAGTCAGTGATCGTCTTTATATACAGTCTCTGATCGTCTTTATATACAGTCACTGATCGTCTTTATATACAGTCAGTGATCATCTTTATATACAGTCAGTGATCGTCTCTTTATACAGTCACTGATCGTCTTCGGTTTATCTTCTTTCTTTTCGCGGTTGAAAATCATTTTATTTTCTGCTTTTTTTTTCGTAAACACTTTGAGCTTCATATCTCCTGCTGAGGAGGGAGGTGAAGAGGAGGAGGAGGATGAAGAGGAGGAGGAGGATGAAGAGGAGGATGAAGAGCGATGCTGTTGCTGCTGTGACGGGAGGACGAACCTCATCACCTCCAGTTGCACATTATTAAAACTGCCTCTGCTGCCGTTTCTGAATCCTGAGCGTCGTCAGACATTTTCACCCGAAAACAAACGATTCCATTAAAATGATGTTTCATTATGAGCCGAGGAGCAGCGCTGCTCCGATAGCAACACACAAAACCTCCACCTTCATCATCATCAACATCATCATCATCATCACAATGATGCGTCTGTATATCTGCGGCCATGAGGTCGTCCTGCACACGAGCTGCTCCGAGGTGAGTAAATGTATTTTTAATGAATCCGCTTTAACACTTATTGGATGTTATGAGGTCAGTGACTCTGCACCAGACTCCATTAAAAAATAGAAGCTGCAGATTCTGTCAGTGTGAACTGATTATTAATGAATAACTGAGCTCAGCAGTCAAATCATTTCTGATGATGAACACGTCGTTCTGGTTCTGGATTCTGAGCTTCAGGGTCGTGATGGTCTGTGATTTGTCCGAGAGGGTTTCTTCCTTCACAATAAAAGCGTTGATGTTTGCGTCAGCAGTGACGAGCTGCAGTGTCAGTGAAATAAGAACCGATGGAGCTGCAGCAGCCATTTTTGAATTTCAATAAAAACACAAAAAACAGCAGCACATAAGATTAAAGGAATATTCAGAACAGAAAGACGAGCGAATATTTAGCTTTGATGATCTAAGTACACGGACACTGACAGTGTGTGTGTGTGTGTGTGTGTGTGTGTGTGTGTGTGTGTGTGTGATGCATAATGGAGTGCAAACGCAGGAGAGGTCTACGAAACAAGGCTAGACAAGACGTCATGTCACGCTAAAAATGTATTAGGCTGCAACAGAAAGAGGAAGAGAGGGAGAGAGAGAGAGGGAGAGAGAGAGAGAGAGAGAGAGAGGTAGAGAGGGAGAGAGAGAGAGAGAGAGAGAGAGAGGGAGAGAGAGAGAGAGAGAGAGAGAGAGAGAGAGGGAGAGAGAGAGAGGGAGAGAGAGAGAGAGAGAGAGGGAGAGAGAGAGAGAGAGATAGAGAGGGAGAGAGAGAGAGAGAGAGAGAGAGACAGAGAGAGAGAGGGAGAGAGAGAGGGAGAGAGAGAGAGAGAGAGAGAGAGAGAGAGAGAGGGAGAGAGAGAGAGAGAGAGAGAGAGAGAGAGGGAGAGAGAGAGAGGGAGAGAGAGAGAGGGAGAGAGAGAGAGAGAGAGAGAGAGAGAGAGGGAGAGAGAGAGAGGGAGAGAGAGAGAGAGAGAGAGGGAGAGAGAGAGAGAGAGATAGAGAGGGAGAGAGAGAGAGAGAGAGAGAGACAGAGAGAGAGAGGGAGAGAGAGAGGGAGAGAGAGAGAGAGAGAGAGAGAGAGAGAGAGAGAGAGAGAGAGAGGGAGCTCACTCTCCTTCATGTATTCCCATCTTTTCATTTAATCATCCTTGTTTTGCAAGTCTGACTCACTTTCTCTCTGCTTGCCTCCACCACCACCACCACCACCACCTCTCTCTCTCTCTCTCGTTCAGTTCTTTCCTACATGCTCTCTCGCTCGCCCACTCGCGTCCACACATCCATCCGTCTTCCTGCCGAGCGTTACCATCTGCCCTTTCTCCCGTAACAACACCGAGCGGCTCGACTCGCCGAAAGACGGCCAGATGTCGGCTGTCCGATGTGTGTCACACACACACACACACACACACACACACACACACACACACACACACACACACACACACACACACACACACACACACACACACACACACACACACACACACACACACACACACACACACACACACACACACACACACACACACACACACACACACACACGTGTCCTGTTGCCAGTCAAATGTGTGTGTCATCGTCCAGGCCGCATTTATCCCCGTTTTGTAGGAAGAAGAAAAAAGAAAAGAACAGAACAGTGCTGGTTGCTCGAAGGCAGAAGAGGCCGAGTGGATCGTCCTTCCTGTCGTCTTTTCCTAACCACTTGTCCTCGACCTCAGTGGAACAGGTCATGAGGTCAAGGAGGATTCATAGGACGAATCCGACACATTTTCAAAGATGGACTACAAAAATACATCTTCTGGAACAGCAGCGAACAAACAACGCTCGCTGCCGGATCTGAATTGTGACACGATGACTTGGAGCCATCTGGGCCTCAGTTTGAATTTGAGTGGGCAGATTTCCTGGCGAGGAAAAAAGTTTTTCATTAATCAAGCAGATGTAATTTAACATTTAGCCGTCGAAACACTGCGAGTAGTTTACACCAGGTCAAGGATTTATGACTCAAGAGTCATTTTCAAAAGTCAATGAGCAAAATTGAAATTCATTCCACGGTTTAGTTGAAAAATTACTTCTAATGATAAGAAACCAATTCAGGGCCGTTGATACCAGACACTCGAGAAATCTCCACGATTACATCACACACACACACACACACGCACGCACACGCACACACACACACACACACACACATCTTAGTGACAGAGTGGAGCTTCTTCTCTCCCGAACTACCTTGGACAGGTGCAGACGGTGGCGTGCAGAGACTAACTTTGATTTAGTTCTTTCGTCCATTAGTTACAGCAGCTGAATGTTTTCTGCACTGATGCTAATGATTATTAGCATCGGAGCTTAAGGAACGTCAACATCGACCGAAATGAACCTGTGATTTAAGACGTTGTGAACTCACCTCACCTCATTAAATGATCGTTTTGGGTGCAAACTTTAATTGTTTGTATCGACGTCCTCCGTTTCCATCAGCTTCGCCGTTGTTCAGGCCAACTTTATAGTTTCCCTGCTCAAGTATTAAACTAAATCAAATATGGCCGCCGTGTATAAACAGAGCTCGCTGCCCCGAAACCCGCAGAGCCGGAGCATGAGGGCAAATTAACATCTAGATTGAATTAAATTGATTGTAGATAATTTGGATTTGGATAATGCTTCCATAGGCCACAACTCACACACACACACACACACACACACACGTTGTATATCAGTCCATCTGTCCGTCTCTCACACATACTTAGGAATCAAATGAAGCAGACGTTGTAAACATTTACAACACCGACACTCAGACGATGCATCCACATGAACACACTTGTTCCCCGCCGCAGACACACACACACACACACACACAGTCAGACAGATAAATATGGATTTATATCACTGCAGGCCCACGTTTGTCAAACACACACACACACACACTCGTCTGTCGTTGAGGACCCGGTCACGCCACACAGTCCTCAGTCGGTGCAGCGAGTGGCGACTTGATGCTCCACGACTTTTCACTTTTCAAGTTTATGAAACCAGACGTCGCAAAGAAACAAAACAACACCAACAACCAACGTCCCACTGCAAAGTGACGGACGCTGCGCCCACAGATGAACAACAAGTCCATCCAACACAAACAGGTCTGAGAGCTGATGTGCTCGGAGTGCATCATTTTTCCAAAGGATGTTTGTTTTTTTCATATTTGCTTCTCTGAGCCAAACAAAGTTCGACACATTTGCAGGTAATTACATGTTTGTAGTCGTTGGTGGCGGCGCCGCTGCTGAGTCACCGCCACTCTCCTGCCATGGAGGACTTGTTTTTCACGAGATCCGTGTAATTGATCACAGTTGCGTTTTTCAATTAAAAATCACGCCTCCAAAAATGTCTGCGTTAAGTGTTTTTAAAAAAATATATGATACAAGACACGTCATGAGGGAAGTGTCTCCAAAGTGTCTCCACTTTGAACTGAAGTGAACCAATGAAAAACTAGTGGAACGTTCATCCACTGCTTCTGTCCAGAAAGGTCAATTTTTATTCTTTTTCTAAAAAGGTTTGAGACATTAAAATATAATTGAAACTCTTCAAAAGGTTCATCAGCTTTATTAAAGCTAGAGCTCTGAACAGAACCAGCGTCCACACTAACGCTCTCTGTCTAACCAACACGACTCTCAGAGGACAGAGACGCCGCGAACAGGAAGTAGCTGCGAGCGGAGACCACTCGAGGACACGAGTGAAACCTGCGCTCCCGTCAGCTCGCGTGGTCGAAGCTCAAACCACAGAGGTGAGATTGTGGCTTCGCTCTTCCACGTTTCCTTCTGACGCGGCTGCGAAGAGCTGCCAGGTGAGCGACATGGAGCACGAGGCCGGGAGGCATCACGTGACCTCACTCCTCTTCCTCTTCCTCTTCCTCTCTCACGTTCCCAGGACGTCGACAGGTGGAAAAGCGCCGCCGTACAACGACCCCGAAGACACATTTGAATTCACGACGCTGTTCATTTTCTTCCTCTTCAGACACTCGGGAAATTTACTCAACTACAGTGTTAAGTCCTTGGAGAAAAAACATCCTTCTTCATCTTCTACATGAGGATGAAGCAGAACAATGCGGCAGCAGAACCTGTACAGTGTCAATAAAGGAGGAAGAAAAAACAGCAGTCAGCCATTAGTGAGACGTTCCATTGTTGGGATATTTGTTTTGTGCCAACACGCCCACTCCAATATCTCAAGTGGCAACTTCCCAAAAAGCTGTTATTGGAAAAAAATATTTAATGAAGTAAAATCAATGGCTGCCTGTTTGGCATTATGAGATCCAAAAAGAAAAAAAGCTAAAGTCATTAGTTTGTTCCTCTACATGGAACAACTCCAAGTACACAAAGTACACCAGAGTCCACCTCCACAAAGTAAAAGGAGTCGACTGGGTGAGTTCACCAAAGTGAGTTCACCATGAAATCTAAATTAAAAACTCATCACTGCCAAATAACGACGTGGGCCGAGTGGACAACGTGTGACGACGCGAGTGACTCGTGAGAGAAGTTTTCCATCGGATGCTCGTGACGTCGATGACGCAGAAACTGAAGCTTTAACTCGACGCTCAAATCTCGTGTCGCTGTATAAACCATACGGAGTTCTGACTTGTTGCCGTGGACTGAAGACGTTTTCCGTCTCCTTGAAACAGATCGCTGACCACACGAGCAGACAATCCTTCCACCGTGTACTTCAGCGAACACGCTGGAGATGGAGGGCAGGGGACGCCGCTGGGGACGTTTACCGTCCGATCTGGAAGGATTTTCAGGTTCACACGCGGCTCAGCTCGGCGGGCGAGTCCTTCACAGCCGCTCCGTGTCACTTGGCTTCAGTCTGTTCGCACTTCGTGGTGGAAAACGTGCTGAGCAAACACGGACATCGAGGGTCAAAGGTCGACGTCATCGTCTCATTAACCTCATTTCTGAAGGACTTTTCGGAGCCGCGGCTTCGCAAGCAGGAGCAGAGGTGCATGTCGGAAAAAAAAGAAAAAAGCCGAGGGGCCAAATAAAGAGGTCGACGTGAATAAAAGCTACAGTGATGAAAAAAAAAAAAAAGGTGAAGGGAAGTTGCCCAAAGTTCAGTAGCTTTTCCATCAACATTTCCCTGGAGATAAATCTGACCTTCTTAATATAACATTTTTAATTTCATAGTCCATTCTCTTCCATCACACCATAATGCTAATAAGCATTAGCATTAGTGCCGAAAAGGACTTTCTACCTCACTACCTGACTGTGTATAATATCTTATATATTCCCAGACATCAGTATATTTCACGAGGAAGCTACATTGTGTAAGTACACGTGTTCTTTTGCCAAAGCCCGAGGAAGTACACACGAGTGTTGTGTTCGACCTTACAACACAACTTTAAAATTCAAGCACTTTCCAGGATTTCCAGCACCGTACGAACCAGCGACGTGACTGAAGACGGCGGAGGTCCTCGAGTCTTCCGTCTCCCGGTGAATGTCAGTGCTGTTTAACATGAGAACACAAAGAAAACAATGTTGGATATTTCTACAATAAATCACAGTAACCCCGCGAAGTGATGAAATCAGAGGCAGGGAGCTCCGGGGAGAGCTAAATGGTTTTGTGTGGATTTAAAGAGCTTCTCTTTTTTTTTCACTCTGGCAGGACGACAGCTGGCACGAGAGCAGAGCATCTGAAATGATTGATACGAGCCAATATCTGCAGCGGCTGACGGACAATTCACACTGTGATTAAAATGAGTGAGAGATGAGAGAGCTGCGTATTCATCTGAGGCCTCCGTGTGTGTGTGTGTGAGTGTGAGTGTGTGTGTGTGTGTGTGTGGGAGTGTGTGTGTGTGTGTGAGTGTGAGAGTGTGTGGGAGTGTGTGTGTGTGTGTGGGAGTGTGTGTGTGTGTGTGTGTGTGTGTGTGTGTGGGGGTGTGTGTGTGTGTGTGTGGGGGAGTGTGTGTGCGTGAGAGTGTGTGAGTGTGTGTGTGTGTGTGTGTGTGTGTGTGTGTGCGTCTTTCTGTGGTTGTGCGGTCCTCACAACTCCAAAAGGTTGTTTGAGGTTTTATGATTATGGTTAGAGTTAGGTTTAGGTTAGGGGCTATAGGCAAAGCATTATGGGAAATGTCCTCACAACTATAGAAAGAGTGTGTGTGTGTGTGTGTGTGTGTGTGTGTGTGTGTGTGTGTGTGGCTCAGAACTGCATGTTAATGTGTCAAAAACTGCAAAACACACAAAGCAGCAGCCTGGTGTTTGACTGCTATGTAGATAAACACACACACACACACACACACACACCTGAGAGGTAAGGCTGACAGCCAATTAGAGCAGTGCAGTGAGGAAAACGAGTGAAACTGTTTCTCTAAAATATAAACCTGCCGTCACCACGGTCGCGCAAATGAGACGACGTTCACATCACAACACACGCAGGTACAAAGAGCCGGATGACATCAGACGGACGGGGGGAGGCGTTCCAGGCCGGCGCCCCCCCTCTGCCGCGGGATGAACCTCTATATTTGGACTCGGAGGTCGGGGAGGAGTTTGATCGCTTGCGCTGCTCGGCTGGAGGTTTCTATCGTTCGTGGAGAGAACGGAGAGGAGGAGAGGAGGAAGAGAGAGGAGGAGAGAGGAGGAGAGGAGAGGAGAGGAGGAGAGGAGGAGGAGAAGAGGAGAGAGGAGGAGGAGAGAGGAGGAGAGGAGAGGAGAGGAGAGGAGGAGAGGAGAGGAGGAGGAGAAGAGGAGAGAGGAGGAGGAGAGGAGTAGGAGAGGAGGAGAGGAGGAGAGGAGGAGGAGAGAGGAGGAGAGGAGAGGAGAGGAGAGGAGGAGGAGGAGAGGAGGAGGAGAGGAGAAGAGGAGGAGAGGAGGAGGAGAGAGGAGGAGAGGAGAGGAGGAGGAGGAGAGGAGGAGGAGAGGAGAAGAGGAGGAGAGGAGGAGGAGAGAGGAGGAGAGGAGAGGAGGAGGATGAGAGGAGAAGAGGAGGAGAGGAGGAGAGAGGAGGAGGAGAGGAGGAGGAGAGGAGGAGGAGAGAGGAGGAGAGGAGAGGAGGAGGATGAGAGGAGAGGAGAGGAGGAGA